>NC_077222.1:59157603-59457603 GCF_024763615.1 Phlebotomus papatasi
CTTCTGAAGACATTTCTCCCCCATTTGATGTCTTTTTATTGCGGACTGTTTTTTTTTCTTTTCGCAGGACTTTTTTTCTCAGTTAAAGGAGGGTCGTATGTGGTTTGGACCATTTGTGTATGAGCAAAAAGATGTGCAAATTTATTAGAACATTTAATTCGCAATCTCCCGATTCTATCCATCACATGGGCACAATTTCTCCGGTTTTTCCCAGCAGACCTAGTCGAAAGTCTGGGACTGGAATGGTTCAGTGAAATTCCCCTTCAGAGTTGGTCGGAGTCACAGGGGAGACTTTGCAATTGCCTCAGGCGAAAGCTCTCATGCAGAAATACATGGAGCACCATGTAACTCACTCATCTCGCTTGGGTTTTTCCCTCTCGTCGACACTGGGCCACCCTTCCTCTCTGTCACTCCTCCATGCCAGAATCACGTCCTTCCTTGTGGATTTTTTTTTCTAGCGGAACGAACTCGGGGGGTTATTGACTACTAACCCCAGAGATGGTGCCTCCGATGCTCGTGCAAGGATGAACCCTGTGGCTGTGCGAGGGAGAGGAACCCTCCAAGATTAGGGTGGAAGCTGGAGGGTGCTGGATGAATGTTCGGGGGAGTCACACTGGGCGGAAGACCAAACAAACGCAAAGTACAGGGTGCGAGTGACAGTGTGTTTGTGACGGAAAATACGTATAATGTCACGTTGGGGAACTTTAAGAACCTGTCTGAATTTCTGGCATAAATGAGCAAGGACAAAAGGAGAGAGTTGAGCATGAGGAAGACGAGAGATATGGGTATAATTGTGATCAAAAGGGAATTTCTTTTGGTCTCCACTCTAGACAGTTTTAAGGACTTTTGGTCTTGTAATAGCAAGATTATTGGACTCCTTTAAGCTTGTGAAAAGAAATAGTAGTTTGAAAGAGATTAAAGTATACCTTTGAAGATTTTTTATGTGAAAGTCATCCATCAGATATGCCAGATTTTATTATAAATTTGAGTATGAATTTCACGACCTCACTCCATCACATGAAGATCAGAATAAGACTTTAAGTACAAATACCAAGTTAAGAACACTTTGGGAATGCTTGAACTTATTATTTCAATTCTATACCGTATAAATTGGTATTGTAATAATATTTTCTGGGAGATAACATTTTTTCGTTTTCTTTTGACTATTCGCAATACATTTAAAATTAGAAATACTTTTAAAATTATTCGATTGACATTGGAACTCATTCACAGCGAACAGACTGGACTTTTCTACATGGTCATTGGTTTTTTAAGCCTTCATTGTTTTTTTACACGTGAAAAAAATATCCGTTCTCTGAGACAATATTTTTAAAAAAGAAAATGATTTTTTAGTAAAATTTGTCAAATCTAAACACCTCGAATCAAGAGCTAAAAGCAATTGACCTGTCAAATTGCTTTTTGATTTTTGCTGAAGGTACTTATAATCGGAAAATTTTACAAATATATCATTTTCTTTTTAAAGAATATTATCTCATTAGACGTAAAAAACATCAAATTAGTGCAAAAATTGGTCTGGTGCCTCAGTTTTTTGGTTATTTTTTCCACGTGTAAAAAAGCAATGAAGGCGTAAAAAAGAAATGACCATGTAGAAAAGCCCAGTCTGTTCGCTGTGAATTATGTCCAAAAATATAAGCTCTCTTGAAGTTCTAGTTTCACCTTGAAATGATCTTAAAAATAAAAAATAGAATATATTATTTATTTACAATAATCAGTGAAAGTTTGAGGAACGCGACTTTAATGTTCAAATATATTTCATTTGGAAAAAATTATTAAAATGTGACCATAAATGATGTTTAGTTCGTCGTAAAATTCTATAAAGCAATTTAATAGAGAAACTCCTTAGTTACTGAATCGATTAAAAACTTCTGACAATGCTTTTACTCTCAGAAATTCTTCTTGGTTATCTGACACCATTTCACTGGTATTAAGGCAAAATCTATTTTAAAAATAGCCTATGTATTGGATTTCAAAATATGATGATTCCTCCCAGGGTTTCTTGACATTTCGTGCTAATTGGAAAAAGATTTACGTGAAAGTTGCCGAAGAAACCGAAGAACAAAAAAGAATGCATCAAAAAGTTTCCTTCCAGAGAATCTATCATCTATAAGCATGAAACAATATCCCAAGAATGCCCGACACTGTGGCTTATGGGAAGTATAAACTTTTTGGGTATGTAGAAGTTTGAGAAAATCAAATATTAAAAATTTTCCCCATTCCCTGGGATTTTGCCAAATGTGTGCTTGTGATAATTCCACGTCTCATTCTGCCCCGATGAGTATTCATTTAATCCGGGACGAGGGATTGCCGTGCGGAAAAGGTTAGAGGAGGAATTGGATGAATGGGGGATGGAAAGTGAATCCGGGATTTTGTGAAAAGACGACTATAGGTGCGCGACCTCACGTCCGGCTCTCAGTGTTGTTCAATTAATTAGAGCCCAGGTGAGTGCAGGCGTGAAGGCATGAGTTTGCATTACCTCGAGTCCCAACGGAGTGCAATCTGAGCTCACTTCTACTGCACTTTAGCCTCATCTCTCCCGTTATAACCCTTTTCAATCGAATGCACCAAAGAAGGACTTGGGCCTTGGTTTGCAATTGAGAAGAATAAAACTGCGAACATATATGCGAAAGAATAGCGGCTAGAATGTGGCCAAACAAAGGAAAAGCCGCACGTGTGGCCGCCGTGGTGTGATAAATAATGGCAGTGGGGAGGAAAAACTGACATATCTGCTGGGAATGATCTTGGCCACATCAATTTCATTCCAATACTCACTTGGGCAACTAACATGGCGATATTTGAATATAATAGTTGATGTCATGTCTGTTGGCTTTTTGCCTCCTTTTGCCCTGATTTACTGAGTCTCTTGGGCAACGGTGCTGTGCACTGGTCCTCTTCAATCTCGCACTCATTTTATTTATGTGAAAAATTTGCTTAAGCCTCTGAACTCAACGAGTGAAAGGAGCAGAAAATGTCATTTGCCCAGTATACTTATGGGAATCAGATTATTTAACCTTCTCTTTACTTGTGTATCACACTGTGATGCCGCCAAAGCATTGGTCAATAGTGTACTCAATCCCAGAAGGAGGCTCAATATCTCGGAAGGAAATAACTCTTCCAGCAGAAACCTGTTCTCTTAAGATCTCGGTACACAAATTCAGTTCTGTGACTTCTTTTTTTTTTGGCTCGATCTTGCTACTGCTGCACGAGAAGAACAACACGCCAATGGAATAGACTTTGCTTTAAAGATGATGTTATCGAAAATTAACCCATTAAGGATCATTGTCTTATACATTGCACGGAAGATTAGTGTTTTTAATTTTCTTATATACTATCTTCATTTGTTTTAGTAATTTTTTTTTTAAACTAATGCTCTCTGTCGACGTTTGCACAATTAAACTTTACTTGACCTTAATAAAATATAAATTTTAAGATTTTTTGAACAGATTTTTGGTTACATTAGGCATTATTTCCAGTAGAGTACTGAAGCTGAGATTCTTTGCAAATTTAGTTTTTATGGTCTTTTTAGTTAACCTCGTCCGGTCGGACTCAAATTTTTAGTACTTTTATGCGTAACACCAACACAAATGGTTTTGAGAAGAGAACGGAAAGAGATATCTATATGCGGTTTTCAGAAAACTTCTATGATAACAAATATAAAATGTTTACAGCTAATTAGTACAAATTCGATTCCAATTGACATTAATTTAAAATATAGTTAAATAATGCCTGAAAAGATTTTTTTGTGAAATCTTATCTCTATGTCATTCTTTTAGTCTTGACTTTTTCTTATTACAAGAAGAGCTATTCAGACTACCTGGGTAAAGTAATTTCATTACTGTTTTTTACCTTTCATTTTTGGAAAAAAGATTGATCTAAATTGTTCTCTCTTATAAGAAAAATATTTTTAACAGGGGATTCCAAATTTCAATATTTTTTTGCATATTGAGTCCTTGTATTTGACTTTGGAAATTTGTTAAATCTGTGAAATCTATTAGGCTTTTAGTAAAATTCAATTACTTGGAGTGTGTCATGTCTATCATCATGGGAGTTTTGAATTTTTAAATTTTAAAGTTGCCAATTGTTGCTCTATGTATCTTAATTTAATCATTATGGCTCCGGCACACCTTTTAGATCAGGAAAATTTCATGAAATCTAAATTCACATTCTTTCTTTTTCACATTTCTTGCATATGTCTATCTCATTCTTTTGCACACCAAATTCGATTGAGTTAAATTGAATTTGTTGTGATGTTTAAACAAAGAAGAAGAATGCGAAAGAATAAGAAAAGGCATATGGAAAGCATGCGTCGAATTTGAATTTAGACTTCATAAAAGTTTCCTGATCTAAAAGGTGTGCCGAAGCCATTAATTTCGAAAACTTTAAATCAATATCCTTAATTTAGAAGATTAAATTTTTAAATAAGTGTGTGTTTTTGTGTTTCCTGCATACTTAAAATTTTAATATCATGCAAGCGATGACTTTCTTTCTACTTAAAAGTATCGAATTACTTTTCAACAACTAAATAAAGAACATTTCAAGGAAAGAGAGAATATTTCCTTAAACATACAATTTGTTATCATCTGCTACTGGCTAAATATATTAAAGGTTTTAACTTTATACTTAAATTAGAATTTTGGATTTTAGTAGCCTTTTACAAATAATTTTAAAATGGCGATTAAAAGATTCATTTCAAATTTAAAAAAAAAATCTAGATTTCAAAATAATAAATCAAATAACCTCTTTATTTTAAATCTAGCAATTTTTTTAACTTCATGTAATTATTTGCTTTTAACTCCTAAGATTTGTAATATATACGTTTTTTCTTGTAAATCTGTCCCTTTAACAATTTATCCCTTACAAGAGATTTTCCATTAAAGATAATATCAAAAATTTTGCTATTAACTTCAATTTATATTCGAGTTTCCGACAGCTTCTTAGCTTCTTACTGCTGTCTATATCTTTTTCCTAAGTTTCTTGCTGAAGCAATGCCAAGGAAAAAGAACGAATAGGAACTTGTTCTCTATGATGGAGAGAATGGGAGGCTGAGTGAAGGCAACAAAAAATCAGCGACAAAAAAGACGAATGTGAAGGTAGAATTGGAAATAAGAACTAAAAAGAAAAATCTATGTACGGTGTAATTGTAAATTTTACCATCTCACTCACTCACCAACCTAGTTGATAGACGTCGCTCGCCTTGATCTTGAATTTCCTCAACTTGCAAGTTTATTTTTGTACATTCTCCCATTTTATTGTACTCATTCATATATTGTGGAGGTATATTTCACTATTTTTACATGTGTAGCGTATGCTTCTCCTGCAGCGGATTTTCTTAAGAATTATATATATTATATATGTATATATTGGCGTATAGGATGGACAAGGTGGATGAAAGGTGTGCAACTGTTACAGCAATTTGATCTATATTTTACTAAAGATTATTTAAGTAAGTAATTTTGCTCTTTTCATTGCTCATTATATTGTCTCCCGCATCAGCTCAATAATTACGTGAGATAATGAATCAAGGTAATTCTGCAACTGATTATTTTTATCTCCCGCGCTTGCTCATGCGAAATCATCAAATTGTTAGTGGAAAAAAGTGTTAAATGGCAATTGTGAGTTGAGAAAAAGAACATAAAATCATGCTAAGATTCTCGATGCTTCAATGAAGGAGATTAGCTGAAAAGCGATAAAGTTCTTGGGATGGTATATTAGTCTTTTTGTTTAAATCAAGTGTTAGGCGTGAAAGCGTTGTCTGCTGAAAGAAAAAGTAAATTATAAATAGGTGCAAGTTTCGGGAAAAAGACAAGTAAGATGAAAGGAAGAAAAAGATGACTAAGAGAACCTTGGAACCTTGGTAAATGGGCAAAGAAATGCCCACGCAAAATCACCACTTTTTATCATCTTTAGGACTTCTCAGTACCCAATCTTTGACTCACAATTGGCTCGCGAAGAAGCACGTTTCCTACCACGATGACTTTTGCAAAACGTATTAGAGTTGAATTTGTTTTCAATAAGAAAAGATTCAAGATACTACTTTAATTGCCTTCACAATTATATTACAAATTCGCAATGGAAATGTGTCTCTCACAAAAATTTTCTGTAATCTCTTTATCTCCTTTCGGGAGTTATTTGAATTGCAAAGTAATGTCATAAAAGGAGATTCTCAAGTTCATTTCAGAGACCAAGTTCCATTCGAAGCAGCAAAATGATGTATAGTTTAATTTTCAGGGTTGTATAATGTATTTTTTAAGGTCTCGCTTTTGGTAGTTAAAATTTAAGTAATATATTTTTAATTAAAGGTTCCAAGAGAGTTATTATTACACTTAGTTTAAAAACGGTTATCAATCTCCTTGTTGATTATTTAAATTGATCTTTAAGAACGAAAGGTGGCAATTACAAAAAAAATACCATATAAGCTTATGGTAGCTGAGATTCTTTACAGGTGACCTCAGACTGCTTTGAACTGGGGATTGGGGATACTTGCAACTCGGAATGCTCGAAAATTTGAGTCGTATTTTAGGGGGAACAACCGCGTCGAGCAAACATTTCTCGCCAGCCGAATTGGATAAAACTGGGTCGATGCCATTCCAAGTTGCAAGCACTCTGAGGTCCGAGATCCGAGGTTCGAGTTTCACTATAAAGAATTTTAGCCATTATAGTCTTATCTAGGTTTATCACTGATCATTATCTGTTCTAAATGGTTTCAAAGTATAAGGCTAGCAAAAGAAAAAAAATATCGTAGTCGGTTAATTTGTGTAGTCCGGTCAGTTGTGACAGAGTAAGGTCAGGGTACATTGAGGTGGAGAATTAAAACATTATCGTAATCAAAGATAGTGATTTCGTATTATTTGATACTGAATTTTCGTAAATCTTTCGAGTGTAGCGCCGCTAGGAGTGGTTGTATGAATTTCGATGTTCAGTAGAGTTGTTGCATTTAACAAGACATATCTAAATCAATAATTATAGAATTAAATTCTAACAATTTATTAGAAGGAGGACGTGATTTATGAGTATCAGAACGCGTACATGCAAAGTTTGGATCCGATTAACGAGGGTAGATTTCACTTTGGACCACAGAAGCTAAGATGTAAAGAATCTCAGCTAAAACCCAAAAATAATTTCAGCATGTGTGAGCCTTGATTTATAAATCTTTTCTCTCAATCTATACAATATCTCTCTGTATATCCCCATTAACTGCTTGGGACTAGTCGTGAATTGATAAAATTTACAATGTGAAAGACTTTGCCTGTGTAATTCTTGCAATTAGCTCAGCTGTTAGCTGTTTTTTTTTTCTATCTAACATTTATTGTCTGAACTAAATGCAATTTATTCATCAATTAACTGGAGTAAATTAAGACAGTAGATTATTTTGATGATCCTTCCCTAACAATGCAAATCAGTTTAGAGTTTATTTTTGACGTGCACAGACATAAAGTTTAATTAAATATCCCCTGTTCCTATATGGCACGGAAAATTCCGATGAAATATTTTAATTCTTGAAAGTATTGTATATAGAGAAACTATTTCTGAAATTTTCAGTATCACGTGTATGAAATACTGACAGATGATGCAGCATTTGGGAAATTCTAAAGAGCAAAAGAGAAGGGAAAACTCCAAAGTATATTACATAAGCGAGAATTATGGGATCTCCATGTGCCCACACCCTAAACATGTTCCATAACTCTGATATTTCAAAGTCACGCACACAGGCTGCCTCCAGCACATAGGAGGTGTTCCCCACCTCCCATGGGAAAATGGGAAGATGGGAAAAGCGGAAAGTAAAGTTGGGGACGACGTCGAAAGTAAATCAAAACAAATTGTTATATCGTTTCAAGTTTTGCATGTGATTCTCAAATAGTGATTTTTGGGTCACGCAGCAATTCACTCTATTGACTTTTCCTCCTGCACACTCCATCTTCTTGACATCTCTTTTTTTCTCTACCCTTGTCTCCAATCCAAAATGCAATTGATTGTTGATAGGAAGAGGCTTGGGAATTAAAGTTTGCCATATGACGAGAAAAGGGGGGGATCTCGTACGGTCATTAAATAAATTGGTAACGTTGGGTTGACTCTGATGTCAAATTATTGGGACTTTTCTCCAACTCCGCTGACTCACATCCCCATATGCAGTGTCAGTAAATTCATTTGCACCACCCACAGCTGAGAGCTCTTGTGCTGCACTACGAAATTCACAAAAACAGCACTTTCCACCCTCATCTCAGGAGATCCACTAATGCAGGAGCGTTACATACACACGTTCAGAAACAGTGGGTGGTCGACCAAATAGGCGCCCAGGAAACGAAAAAAGAGACTATTATCAAAATTCAATACATGTAACACGACATTCAGACTGAAAGTTTAAACCTATTCTAAATTTATCCTTAGTATACTGGTTTTTAAATTTCCAAATAAGATTCAATTGTTTTAATTTTATCATCTTGAATCAATATATGGATTAGAAAAGATTCCAAATTACCATACATTTCTCAATTCTATTTATCAATTAAATTCTATTTATTACTATTTATCAATTCTTAAATATAAATCGATTAACTTCTTTGATGTAAGCAGATGAATCTATTAAATTCTTAATTTTACACATTGTAAAGCTTGTTTTATAATTTAAGATAGCAACAAAATGTATTGTATTCGCAATTTGTTTTTACATTTTATTCTACGTTAAGTTAATTAGCTTAGATTCTTTACAATCTCAGCTTTTGCGGTCACAGATGAAATCCGACCTCATCAGATCGGGCCTAAATTTTGGATTTACACGTTTTGATACTCATAGATCACGAATATCATGTGTGCTACAAATCGATTTTCGTGGACATCCCGTTCCGTCTAGTCCTAACCGGTCCGTCGTATAACCACTTCTGGAGAGAGAACAGAGAGACATCGACAAGCGGGTTTCGGTAAAAGTTATATATCGATGGGTCGCTAGAAGTAGGAGATGTTAGATCCACCCCTACCCCCCTTTCCGCCATTTTAAAACAACCCCAAAATTTTGTTTTCTCAATAACTCAGTCCCTATGGCATCTATTGGCCTCAAATTTTAGTATGTAATAGCTGTACCTAAGAGCTTTCGATAAATAAAAAAATTAAGCCCCCAACCCCCGAGATCGAGATATAAGGGGTCAAAAAATTAATTTACAAATGGCCATATCTCCGCTTCTAATTATCAGAATTTGAAATATTTTGATTTACCCAATTTCATCCGTTTTAATCAAAATTCCGGTTAATCGAAAAATCGATTTTCGAAAATTCGATTTCAAATATTTCAAGAACTAGAAAATGCTTCTTTATGAAATTTTAGTATGTTGCAGCTAAGGTCGAGATTTTTCCAACGGTGGGTCGCTGACCCGAGTTGTAATAAAAAATGTCTTGATCGGGGACTGAATTTTCGGTGTTTATGAAGCGATTTTGATGATATTTTTGTATATTGTATTTAAAATTGAGACCTTTTCAATGTACTTCAACCCACTGTACCTCGACCCATACTATTTCGAAATGGACCGGATTCTATCTCTAATGCTTTTCGATTTCAATGAACTTTATTTTTCTTTTGTTGGCCTTCCCCACTCAGACAATTTAAAATAGAAAATGGCCATTTATAAGCCCAGATAAGGTTATGGTAGCTGAAATTCTTTACAGGTGATCTTGGTATGCATGCATCTCGGGGTGCTTGCAACTCGGAATGCGTAAAAATTCGATTGTGAGTTGAATTTTGGGTGTAAAAATCACGTCGAGCTAATTTTATTCATTTCGACTGCCGAAAACAGTTTGCTCGACGCGATTCATTGTCTCTAAAATTAAACTCATAATCGGATGTTCACGTATTCAGAGTTGCAAGCACCCCAAATTGCACGCATTTCGAAATCACCTGTAAAGAATCTCAGCTACCATAAGCTTATCTGGGATTATCACTGGTTTTAATTTTGATTTGCAATTTTATACTTTTGTAAATTCAAAAACATAAAGTACATCAGTTTTTTTTATTTAAATCGTAGTTATCTTAGTATGTAGTAGAACAAAAAATTATCTGTGCATTCGAATTCTAATTCTATGAGCATGGAATGTTTATCAAAGCAGTACATAAGAGCTCTCGCAGAACTGCCTTAGGGAGATCCTCTGATTTAGTCCTTAAAGTCTCCGTTGAAGAATATTACCAAAATACCTCTGAGTAGTCACTGAAGCGGAAGTGAACATATCTTGTGGAATCTCTGAAAAAATGCAACGTCCTTCCTGTCATCATTAGGATGTTTGTCGGTTTCTTAAATATTAACTGTCTATTTGTATTCTCTGAGAAAATGTTCCCGGAAAAACTTGGCAATTTGGTAAGAATGGGGTGGTCTAAAGTTGGAGCGAAGCTTTTTATGTTGGTGTAGTTAGTAGATTGTCGCGACGTGCTGCCTAGAATGTTATTTTCTTTGTCTGACTGTGAACACTGGGAGGCATTTTTCCTTTATAAAGGGGAACTATACATCACATTTCTCACACTCTTCTACGGAATGTCTGTGAAAATCCCAGCGGAGGGTCGTTGGCTAGCATTGTATAGTGTATATACCAAAGTGTTGAGGGTGAAAGTGGACATTGGTTGGTCAGCAGCTGAGGGTGACTTGAGGAAGATATTAGTTGAGATGGGCAGGAGACCGTGGTGGAGAGAGATTTTGAAGCACACTTTTCCTTTTGGGACATCACTGACCGTGTGTAGCTTTCCGTGAAAATATCCTCGAGAGTATGGACAAAAGTACCTCCTGTTTGGACTGTCAACAATTCTAGGGGTTTTCATTAAATTTTCCACGATTAAGTATCCTCTCTCCCAGCCATATACACCAACTTGTACACATTTAACCACACAACACTTCAACTGTTTTGTGTATTTTCATGTTGATAACTTATAGTTTGAGGGGGGCAAATTTTCCGGGTGTATGATTGACGTTGCGACGGAATTTTCTCATCGCTTTTGTGTGCTTTTCCCAACGAAGCAACACTGCGGGAGAAATGTGGGCAAAAACCTTTAAAGCTCCTGGTTTTAAAGTGGGATGGTTTGTACATAGCGTTGAGTCCAAAATGAACTGGGTGAAAGTGATTGTTTTCCATTTCTGTGAGATAGCGCACTTCAAAATATGAAAATAGAGTAAAAAAAAAGAGTGCATATTCTTTTTGCTCCAACCTCGAGGCTTTTGTTAATGAATTAATTATAGTGTTGTGTGTCTTTTCTCATTTTCAGGTGGCTGACTACCCCTTTGCATTTGTTGAGAAACAGTGAGTGAGAACCGAAGAAGGAGGCAAATAAACGATAAGAAGAAGTGGGCAAAGAAGAATTTTTTTTCCGAAACAGTGCTGAGCATACATTCTTGAAGGCGCAAAAAAGTGCTGAGCGAAAAAAAAAGCTCCAGCATACCAGTAATTTACACGCAATGGAAGAAAACGATTCAAGTGTAAAATGACGTGAACCATCTTCTAACTGTAAGTAGATTTTGACCGAAAAAAAAGACTCAAATTTCTCATCCACAATTTTGTAGACATGTCACAAAAGATGGAAAATTTGATAAAAGCATCCCAAATAGTCTCATATATCGCATCATCTCATTCATTTCCCAATCCTATATAAAATTTAAAGACATTACGCAATGCGATGACGACATTCTACCCTGTTGCACCTAATCACTACCTATACAGATATATATTATTATGTATGGTAACAAACACGGAACGCTGTCGACGCGTCCTCAGCTCCAGGACAAGAGAGAAGCTATATAGTAAACGAAGTTCTTGGCAATGAGAGAAAATAAAATAAACCTCCTTATATTGAGCTGTGGCTATGACGATGCCATGGAACAAGCTAAAGGAGAGAATGAAAGAGATGAAATAAAAAAAAACGAGAAAAAAAGAAAAAGACGAAATTCTTTCCTGTTTGAAATATCGTGCCAAACATACCAAGTCTCTTCTGGCTGTTCCTGTTGTATACAGAACCAAAAAGATTGTCTTAAAAGTTATGGGGCATCTAATTTCCACTGAATTGGCACATTTTTCACAATTTTGCAGACTGTTCAATTTTCATGTTGACTTACTATTGAGTGTTCAAGGAAAAATGTTAAATAACAAGATTTTCAAATTTACACAAACTTAGTAAAATATCAACGAATATGTTCGATGAAATTTATCTAATCCTATTTAGAAAATCCTTGTATTTTAAATTCGACTAAATCTGAGAGTTAATTCACGATCGCAACCAGATAAGTTTTTGATTGGCTACAGATTAATATATTTTATAAAGATAATTATGTCTCATTGCTTAAAAAATATGAAAGTGTTTCGGATTAATACAAAATCTAAATGAAGTGTTGTACGAGATTATTGGTTTTGACTGTGGCTATATTTCTGATTTACCAGGCAATCGGCAAACTAAATAGATTAGTAATCAAAACTTCGATAAACACATCAGTAGATTATTTGTGGGATATTAAAAACCAGCTGATGTGACATTCATGGTGATAGTCTTCTAAAATCCAATATGAATTCTGAGAAAAAAGTAATCTCAACATTATAAGTACTGAAAGTGAGGATGACTTTGTCGCCTGCGGGTGACTTTGACACCCCAGTGTAAGCTTTTCTTTATTTCTAGAACTTAAGGATGGTCTTTACCGATCTAATCTACCATTCTGATCGGTAAAGACCATCCTTAAGTTCTAGAAATAAAGAAAAGCTTACGAACACTGGAGTGTCAAAATCACTCGCACTTACGGTATAATACGTAACGTTTTTTAAAGATTTTATTTCTAAATTTATGGTTTGCAGTATTTTATTTAATAAAAGCTTATCTTAAAATTTTCCAGTAATAAAAATTTTAAAAGTTTTTCACGAACACATTTCAGGATATCGTAGGCTTAATTATTTAAGTTTGATAGCTTTTGTGATTTATAGATTTTAAGCTCAATGATTTATCTGAGAATTAAGGAAGCAAAACTTAAAATATTAAAACATTTAACAATCATGCTTTACTTAGTTTACGCTTAATTTTGAAAACTCTGGCCTGCAACAGATTAGGCAGTAGATTGGTTAAAATGATCAGTGATCCATTTTAGAACTATAAATTGAGCATTTTGAGTGCATAAAAATAATGTACAATATCAATAAAGGAAAAATTAAGAAGTTATGAATCATATTAATTTTTTTTAATGTGGTTTAAAGACAGTTTAGATCAAGTTTACGCTTTTGACTGCTCCAATGGAATATGTTACTGACGAAAAATGGTTTTTTACTGTTTGTAACCATTCATTTTGATTATATTGGACCAATTAAATGGTTTCTAATTAATTCTTCAACCCTGTTCAACACAGTGTATTTTTCTATTATCATAAAAAATTTATTGTCAAGCAAAAATTACAATTATATTGAATATGTACAAATACAGATACAATATTTTAACATCACTATAATTAATGTTTTGTCTCAGGATTCCACTCCTTGATTATTTTCTTCAAAATTTTCAAAATTTTGAGACTGACTTATATAATCAGTTGGAAGTTTAATACTTATTCAGTATCTTTAATTAATTTTACTATTCTTTTGGAAATATTTTGTTTGCTTGTTTTAGTTAAAATTTCCAGTTTTATCAAAGCAGAGACATTTGAAGTTTTACAACTTGATTTGGATGGTTATTGTAAGCTGTGGGAATTATGAGGAAAAATTAATTTTTCTGTTGAATTGAGAAACCTTATGGTTCAATTTGCAATAAAATCCAATAATATTTATCGCTGTTTGAGAAGTTAATCACGACCTATTTACAAAACTTACCCAGTGAAAACGAGTTGTATTTATTCAGCTAAATTACAATTGAACTGAAAGTAAGGGTAATTTGTCAATTCATTGAAACTTTAAATTAAATGTTTTATTATGTAATTCTATTGATTCAAACATCAGACCAGAATTGAAGTAGATATTTACAAAAAAAAAATGAACTATTTTAATTCGGAATACTTCAGCACAGAAAATATTTACATTCTGTTGGAGACTAATTAGAATTTTACAGGATGGAAAAAATAATGATAATTCCGAGAGTAAACTTTGGGAATAAATCACGTTGGATTTGGCTGAAGGAAGGGGGCTTAAATCCATTGCAGGAGGAATGTACATATATAATTTTGTGAATCCCCTGGAAAATGTCTGAATATCGTGTTTCGCATTTAAAGAGTTAAATGCCCCTTTCAGTACCAACCGTCGCAATTCCCCTACGGTTTTGGTATCTTTCGCGGGAAAAGGTAAAAATGGGGAGACTGTTGAAGTGCCACTGGAAAGTTTCATCTTCATGGCATTTAATTTTTCACAGAATGGATTTTTACTGCAAATTTACACAATGTGCTTAATTTGTTGTAGCACAGTCAAGTGAAATAATTTTCACGACAATTTGCCTCTGGTTCAATTAAAGTACCTAACAACTCAAAATGCCAATTAAAAGTTGGTTTATTTAGTGCCAAAGTGGATACAATACATGGAAAAGAATCAGCTGACTCTTTCACTTTTTTTCCCTTGCATATACACTCTTTGTTATTTGTTCAATGAATTTCAATAGTGTTGATGAGAATTCACATGGTTATTCACTGGACTGGGTGATTGATTTCTGCACGAGTTGAAATAAATTTGATTATCATCAATTGCATTCATTTTCCTATGCAAATGAGGTTTAGGACGGAAAGTTGTCCATGGATTTTCGGTTTTGTACAAAAATTTCATTTTAATTGGAGCTGTATGTTCCATTTCCCAATTTTTAAATTGAAGGAGCTTATTTGTGAATTTAACTTTCCAAGTAGGGGAAAGTGCACTACATTCGAACGACTCAAGCTTCGATCAATTCCTTTTTTTATATGTGTTTTAAATGAATATGGTTCATTTTAATATTAAATTATTTGTAAATATTCAACATTAAATCTACCAAGAACCGGTCAAATTGATGGGTTTAAAATTAACACATATTTAAACGGTACAATATCACTATCAAAATTTATGAATTTCTTAAAATAGCATGTAATAAATTTTTCAGTGTTTGAATTTTAATTTTTTGCTATTTTCGAAGACAAATTTGTTGAGTATTCTACGCTACCGCGGTTTGTCATTTGACCGCCAAACGACCAAAAACGGTCGGTAAGTTTACTGTTAATAGCCTGTCCAATGCTTAAAATTTCCAGAAAAGGGCTATGGGTGAAATCCATTAAATTCATAAGAAATAAATTGAGTTGTCCGAAGGTAGCGTGCTTTTTCCTACTCTAGAATTGCATAATTAATAATTTGTTTTACCTTAAATTATCAAAATCTGACTTTCCAATTTAGCCTTGTCCGAAATTCAAAATTTTATCATGACATAAATACTGAACTTTGATTTTATGAGTTCTAAAAGGGTCACATTATGTTTACATTTTTCAATATTCAAAACTACCTTAGGCGTTATTTTTAACAACGTTTTTCCTTTTCTTCTACTGTTATTTTTAGAACTTTCTGTTTCTTATACAAGACCAGTATTGTCATTCTCTTATTCTTCATCAAGTTATATGTAATACTTGCTTTGCATTACAAAGCAAGTGCTTTAAAACTCATTGCATTTTCCCTGAAATGAGACCCTTCTCCTAAATTATGTTAAAAAAATAAATAACTTAGAGTCATGAGTTTACTCAGTTTACTGGTCAAATATTACAAAGAAGCACAATTTTAAAAAATATTTATAATTTAGGAAAATAATGATTTTTGAATTAAAAATAGATAATTTATAAATTAATTAATTAAAAAGAAATTTTAGTTTCTGCGAGTCAAGGACTAATGCCGTTCCAATTGAAAAGGTGTGATTTTGCAAAAATAATCGTTTTTCATGGAATCCAAATGGAAACGAAAAGAGATGAAAATATCTTCTCTGTCTGCTGATCACCCTCTATTGACATCGTTTTATTAGTCCGACACTGAAAAGCACTTTACGCATAAAATACCAAATGCCAGTGGTACAGAGGAATGGCGAAGAACAAGAACCACATGTCCTTCTCACTAACTAGAATTGGGAGTTGAAAATGAGAAGATTTGACAATTGAGATAAGCACCATAATTTCGTGGAAATATCTCTTCAATAAATGGAGACTTTGCAATCTTTGGTCAAATCTTGATCACTGGACAGAATGGTGTCCAAAACACGGAAGCATATGTGCTGAAATTGCGAATGAAATGCACAGTGGAAATTGGAAGTGATAACCCCGTCAAAAACGTATCGAATGCATTAGTGCCTGTCAGGAAAATTAATTTTTGTACAAGTACAAAAGCAACAAACTCTATGTGTTTGCTTTCGATTAGGCAAAGCGTCGAATTGTGCGATATCTGATACTTTTCACCCGATATAAAAATGTCAATTTAACGATTTCTTATCGAGATGGTGCGTTGCTAGAGGAAAACATAGTGAACGCACACATAAATTTTTGTTAATTTTATTTGAATGTAAAATTATTGGTATCAAGTGCTAAACTCTCACGTTGGTTAAGCATCAAATATACCGCCTATATCTTATATAAATTTGTAGACTATTCATGTTTCCTAAAATAGCGGAAGGTGGGTAATCATAGTTGTGATATTTAATGATAATATTTGCTCACTCTACATCGTAATTTTATATTTCACTGAATTCGTAATGGTTTCACGTGTATTTTTAAGGAATCCTCTTGTGTATCCCGGCGGAATGCAACACAACTAAAAATTCAAAATTCATTACTTTCATCTATAGTCGTATCAAAATACGTTTATTCGAAAATGTGTTTGCTATTTATATAGCACGGAAACTTTGGCACTTCAGAAGATGTGAAGTATTGTAGATAAAAAATTATAGAAAAGATTTTTTTTAAAAATAAGAATAAACAAATTCTTATTAAAGCTAAACTTTATAAAATAATTTGTGTTTCATATCCATTGATGTTTTTCACTAATAAGACTTTATTATTTGGAAAACATGTGTAAGTTCTTGAAATAGTTATAAGGGAAACTGGGGCAGTAGTAAACATAGGGTAGTTGTAAAAACCGATTTTTATGTTGAAAATACTTATGTCGACCACATGTTCAGTGGGCAAGGGTTCCTGTAGTATCTCTATACATTCGTATGAATCTAGTACTCTGAATGTACATATAATATACAATTTAAAAATTCCAGTGTTTGCATACCTTATGTTTACTTACTGCCCCCAGTTCCCTCTACAACATGGGGTGAGGCTAGTAACAATTTGATAGAATACAGTTACCTATGTATTTTGCATCACCGCCCTACATTTGTCATAAGATGGCATTTAAGCAATTGCACTATTTTCGTCAGATTGAAATAGAGTAGAATTATTACTAATTCACGTCACTGTACTTAGATTAGTAAAATAATTAGGCTCTGCAAATTAATTTATTTCGATTTAGTTTAAATTTCAAGGAGTAGGAGTTTACGCGTGTCATAGAAAGGAAGGGTTAGGATTGGGTGCTTCGGCTGGGTTAACAATTGTCAAATAGGCCTCATGCCTTGCATATTAAGAGTTTAAACTACTGTAAAGATGAAACTGATGTATGTCAACTTGTCCCACCAGACCTAATATATAGCAATAAATCTCGCTGTACTCTATATGTGCTATTCAGAGGTCCAAATTGAACCTTAAACACCCCAGAGAAATCATACAAAAATTCCACTCTGAAATTTCAAGTTAATAAAAACAACGTGCCTGCATTTCGTGGGAAAAAATGTGTATTTACAACAAAACATTATTTTTATGGCCATGAAAGAGCGCCAAAACATTGTGGCATATCACAGTGTTATTTTTCACTTAATATCTACAACCATATTACTGTGGTTATGTACACTTATGAAATTATAGTTTAAAACTCAAACTGAACTAAAGCCACACAAATGTGCGTTCCCTGTTGGATATGTTCATGTTGTGAGAGAGGTAACGATATCTGGGTGGATGTGGTCTTTGGCCAGGATGACTA
This sequence comes from Phlebotomus papatasi, assembly GCF_024763615.1. Classification (NCBI taxonomy): domain Eukaryota; kingdom Metazoa; phylum Arthropoda; class Insecta; order Diptera; family Psychodidae; genus Phlebotomus; species Phlebotomus papatasi. The sequence continues at coordinate 59,175,616 of NC_077222.1, forward strand.
AAAACTTTATTGCTTGCCAGTTCTTTTGGGATTGTTTACCAGATTAGATTCCAGAGAGTTTTGGCATTTCCAGAGTTTCACTATGCGGGATTTTATTCGGTTGAATAGACTTCTCAGACCTCAGTACAGACAGTGTTACTATCATCATTCATGTTGATGAAATTGTGTGGTTTTTAATTGCTATGCTACAGCAATTGTTTGCAACTATATTATATTCATTAGGGGAGGATGTTTTTATTCTTTTGGAATGACTAAATGCAATTTTCACTGTTGCATACCATTTGCTCTAGCTTCTATCTAGCTCATGTGTTCAAAGAGGAGGGGGGGGGGAGATTTATCAAATTCAAAACAGAGAAAAATTCCGCCCATTTTTCGCGTTGAATACTAACGAAGCTTTCCATTCTTTCCGTTTACGGTTTTATGCAGTTTTTTTTTCACAAACGCATATTAATAAATATTGAAATGTAGACATTCTTTTTTTCTGGTTGGCGTTCCCCTCTTCCGGGTGTGAAATTTACGAGACGACATTATTGAAATTTCTCCGATGTGTTTCTTTTATAAGCTGACTCGAACTTGTAGCTTCACAATTGATGGTCGAAATGAGAACAGAATTGAAGTTGTGAGAGGAAAATTCAATCAATTCTGTGAAAGCTATTGCTAGTTAATTAAAATTTATAAGTTTTCCTCAAAACATGCCCCCTCAATCTAATTGGTATTCTGCAAAAGTCAACAATGTAACGCGCTTAGTCAGTTGTAATTTAGTAGTTCACCTATTTTGTCATTTGTGCTGCGAATCACACGTATGGAAACTCCACAGTGATAAAATTAGGTCCCTTAAATAGCTGAGGGGTTGAAATAACTGGAAAATTAGCAGAGGGGCTAATCACTATGGAAATAGTCAAATTATTTCCTTTACCTTAATTTGTGCACAACTTCTAGGGTAAAATGGGGTAATTTGGAATCAAGTATAATTTGAAATTTTGAGATTTCATAACAATTTTGGATGGCAAAAATGAAAAAAATAACGTAGAAGAACTTTCGAATGTGAAGTCTCGTTTCCTTTTCTCTTTGACCATGTGAAACAGTGAGAAAATTTCAAAATTATAAATTAGACATGATTCAAAACTACCCCATTTTACCCTACTTTACGACAATGTCTGAATTAATAATCTTAGTTTATAGTACGACTTACATGTACATTGATAATAATTATAAAATGAAAAATACCGAGACACTAATATGGATGAATTGTAGTTCGCAACGTTTTCTGCCGTCTTATTGTTGATAGCAAACCTTCAGAACAAAACGATAGAAAAATCTTTTATAAACAGTATGTCGTATACGTAGATGAAAAAAAAACTCTTTTTTTAATAGAGCAATAATTTAGATCGCGGAGAGTAGCGAGGGATGGTAGAAGAAGCCCTCTTTTAAAGAGCATATCGATATCTAAGTAATTTATTATTATTCTTATTATTATTATTCTAGCATTTTGAGGATTGCGACGACATAGGCCATATTCGCCTGTTCAGCAACGGATCGGAGATCCTTAAGTGGGGCATCCTGTAATAAAAATAAGTAATAAGTAAAATAAGTAATTAAATTTTAACAATTCTTAAAGAAGTGTGAAATTGTTACCAATTGTTCAAATATTGTTTTTGAATTTACGTATACAGTAGACTCTCTCAAATTCGGGCATATGGGACCGAAATGTCAGTCGAATGAGACAGAAATTCGGGCGACGAACTTTTTGAAATGCAACGATTTTTTATTCATGTGAATATAGATATTGAGTTTACACACTCATATATAATGTAAATTGCATGAAAATCCCTCAATAATGCAAAATCACATCAAAACTAAGACAAACCATGCCAAATTTGAGCATATTTGATTCATTAGATAATCATAATCAAACTTGAAAAATGACAACAAACTTTTTTCAAATGTTTTCAAAATTTTCAATTTTGATTCAATTCAAATTCAAAAATGAAAACAAAAGTTTTCAAATTTTTCAAAACCGCTGCCCGAATTAAAAAGTAGTCCGATCTTAAAAGAGCCGAATTAGCGAGAGTCTACTGTAGTTGAGTAATTTTGAGATTCGAATAGCAAAATTGTCCTTATTATCGATGACACTCAAAATTGTTTGAAATTGAAATTGTTATTGAAGTTTCTGATTATTCTTGATTAGAATTGATTTACGTAAACTACAAACTATGAACTTCAGTAAATAACAAGACACAGGTCAGTGAGCAACCCCTCTGACTCAGTAATGATGAGGGCTGGATATGAGTGTGTCTCAATTGTAATTGATGCTGATAATTGCTCGAAATGTAGCAATGGGATAAGCTCAATCGTGTGTTTTTGAGAGGGCATAACTATTAATCATGGCATTTGTATTCTCTCACGGCTCTCTCATACTTAATTTGAGCAAAACAATTTACTATTGCCATTTAAAGAGCTTTTACAGTCAATATTGTGTATGTGATGCTTATGACAAAAGTAGAATTGCAGAAAAATTGGATGGGGAGAAAAGAACTCAGTATTGATTTTTTTCAAGGGAGTTAGAACCACAAGAGTGTGGGGAAAACCACAGGGAAATTTTCCCCTTTTAAATATTCTCCAGTGAAATGAAGCAAAAGTCAAATAATGATTCTTTCCTTTATCTCAACACTGTATCCCCTTGGCACCCTTTTTCCACTGCTAAAAGCCAAACAGACTGCGTCCTTAAGCCTAGATAGTAATCCTCCCGGAAAAGGCCTTTCATCAGCATTCCTCCTCCAATAAATACCGAACATGGAGCTAATATCGGCATTGCACATTTTATTTACACATCAATAGAGAGAGAGAGGATTTTCTACACCCACAATTCTGTCCCACTTGCCTTGTAGCCAAAGGATTCAATTGTCTTGAATTTGAAGGATGTGGGTGCATAATATCTGAAATTTGGCATGAAACAAACAACTATATACTCGTTTAATTAGCACCAAATTAAAGCACTAAGAAGAGTGTGTGCCTGAGAAATTTATTCAATTCCCAGCATAATTTAATATTCTGCCTAACGCAGGGATCTTCAGAGGAGGATCAAATGGGGGAGAATTCCCAATCATGACACAATTGTCATAGAGTCTATGGGAATCATATTCACGCATCATTGCAAATTTATACTCTGTGAGGTCTGTTTTTGTGATGAAGAAGGTGGAGCTGGTGTGAAAGACCAGAGGGTGTCAAATGGGGGAAAATGGAAATAGGAAACTCCTTTTGATTGTTGGGAATATTTTGTGTCATTTATCATTCAGGATGTTACAAATTAAAACCACCCTCTGGTCCTCCTACAGTTGCAAAATTTGGGAAAAAGAATTTTTGTGCCAAATATATCCACTAATACAATTTTCCTAATTATTCCCTATTTTTCAAACCTACGACTTTCAATATAGTACCCTAAATGGTACATTTCTCTCGAAATGCTCTTGTTATTCATTCTTTGTGTGTATTCTATAGGGAAACTGTGAGTAAATTACAATGAAGTACAATTTTTTTTTAATATAAATGTAAAATGCAAAAGTCTGTGTGCTTTCTTAATTGTTTTTTTTTTTTTGTGGCTGAAACACTCAAGGAATTTGAAATAACTGGTAAAAAATAATAAAGGCTTTACCTTGTAGAAAGCTGTCATCAACGCATTACATAGAATTACCAAATTTCATTTATAAAATTGTCGCCTCAATTCCATAAAAAAATTTAAAGTTTCAAGTTAAATAGGTATTTATAGTCAGAATTAAATTCGTTAAACATATTAGCCAAATCGATAAATTTCAAAATAACTAAGTTGTATTAAAAATCTGAAATTTTTACAAGTTTTCTTTAATTTAAAACCTGGTCGCGAGCAGATTTTAAGGTTTTAAATACTGAAAACTTTGAATATTAAGTCTGTAATACGTATTACATTGGTACTTTTATCCCAGAATTGAGGAAATAAAATTTATTAAAATTGTTATTTCGATTCAAACTACATTTTCAATACGATTATCTATTTTTCAAAAAAATTATAGTTTGTCATACGAGAAGAATTATTAAGATATAATATGATTTATATTTGTCTGTAAAGTGAAATTATGTTTTGATTTTTTTCTTTAACCGAACAGCACCGTTCGTAACACATTCTGTTTCGATTTTACCTAAATTCCTTTAGTTTGAGTCATAATATTTGTTAACATCTTCAAAATTGATAATTTACAGATAGTCTTAAACACTTGCAATCTTTTATAAAGGAAAATGAAGTCAAAACTTTAGACATGGCACTGTTTACAGATTTTGTATCAAAACCTGCAATTTGGAAGAAAAGCGGTCGTAACTTGTCCACACCCTTTCCTTTCATGCGTTGTTAAAGTATGCAGGAGAGATTGAAAGTTGGGTCATTGAGGAGGAAGGCGAATTTTATAGTCCCTGAGGTTATTTAGACGTTGTATTTTAATACAGTCTGTTGAGTTTTTCCATTTTGGTTGCGCTAAAGAAAATTAATTACGTTGATTGCTGTGAAATTGCAATACACACACAAATTTTGTAATTTAGTTACAGTCCTCAAAACACGAACATTAAGCCTCATGTTGGACTATGCAATATAAATTTATCAAAATGGGATTCAGGGTAAATTTTCTTGTTCCCCAATTCAACCAACAATATTCTAACAGAGTCTGAATGTCTGTGCTAAATATCCTCAAGATCACTGCAAACGTGAGTCTTTTTGTTCTATTCATTATCACGTGTATGTCAAATGGAGAGGCCACAAGAGCAAAAAAAAATCAGTTTGTTTTCTACAAAATAAATATTTAATTTTATTATTTCGATCTTTTTTTATCCACATTTGGTCGGTCCTTCTTTTTTATCTCACCTCCCAGAGACTAACACTCTCATTACTTGAGGCACAATACTGGCAACTTGCTGCAATATTCCAAGTTAAATTGACGATAGTCTAAGAATGAGAGAGGAAGATGTTGAAAAATAGTTGAGGCGATTCTTCAACTAATATATTTTTCTCGGAAGGCTTGGGCTTTTTTATGATGATGATGGCGAATGCTTCACAACAACTGGCAAAGAAGTTATTTTCTTTTCGGTACCTGATGCGCCTTTGAAAGTAATGTTGCTGATGGTTGCAAGAAGAAAAAATTCAAGCCATAAAAGTGTTTTTATATTAAGATTTAAATGTTAAAAAGATGACTATATAGTTTTTCTCACTTTCATGCGATGGGAATTCTCTGTTCTGTTCCTATATATGCAATAATTTGATTGAGGATTGTTCTGTCGAGAAAAGAATGGGAGTCGCATCCAACTTAATCCCCTATTGCATGTCCCGAGAAGAATTATGCTAAGACGACAGGATAAGGGTCAATTCATGCTATTAAGAACAGTCAAAGCCATGGGATTAGGCTGTATTCTCTCGTTTGCAATTATACTCCCTGTGATATAAAGTGCAATTAGGAGGAGTCTTGAGTCTAATTTCAGGCAAATGCTTCCAACAAATTGACCATATAGGAAGAATGAAAATTCCTCTGAGACTTGGCCATCACCAATATTTATGCCAAAAAAACTGTTCAATTTTATGTGTTTGTGCCTTTAGGAGTGGAAGGAAATGAGAGACAGCAAATGGTATATTGGATAAGGAAAAAAGAGAAAAACGACCTCCAAAGAGATTTCATAATTATTACGTGAAATAAAATGAAATAATATTGAAAAAGGAGATGGAATGCTGAAAGATGCAAAAGGAATACAAATGATGACTTTGGGAATAGTTTCTTTAAGAGAATGGAAATGGGCAGGGTGGAACAATAAAAGCAAGAAGAGGCAGAACAGAGAAATCATCAATTCCGAATACGATGTTTTTCGTTATTTTTGAATCGTCTTTTCTGTCTTTCCTTTTTTTCATATATGGCCTGTGCGTTCTGATCATTGGGAGATTGGCTTCTTATATTTTCTGTTTCTGCAACCGTTTGCTACTGATTGGCTGGACATGTTTTTTTTCGTTTTATATCAATTTATATTTAGATTTTGCTTTAAAGAGTTTTTTTTTCGGAAATTGAAAAAAGGAGAAGGAAGCAACAGATTATGTGCTATTAATTCAGAATATCTTCTGAATATGCATATATTAAATAATACTTTTAATTCTAATCAAGAAAACTGGTATAAATTTTATTGTTTTAATTAATAACGAAGTAAGAATTCTATTAAGACTCAGTTGTCGTTAAGTTGAAATTAAAAATACCTTCTGTCAGAAGTTAACTTTTATAGAAAGTATTAGGTGTGTTTTGGGTTTTATATGACAGTATAATGAAAAATGAAAAAATTAGCATATATTTTTAGCACTCTACTGTTCTAAAGTATTCTGCATTATCGACTTTTCTTTGTCTTCATCCCTGTCTCAACCTCGCCGTGTTCTAAAGCCACTAAACAGTCGCGACAGAAACCAATATAAAGAAAAATCGATTATCTAGAAGGAATTGAGAACAGTAGAGTGCTAAAAAACCTTGTTCATTTTTCATTGGAATAGTATCGTCAGTTATATTTCGCTTAAATGAAATCAATATAGTTTTTACTGCATTGAGAGTAACGTGATTTGTACTAGAAAAATAGCATTCTGCTTTAATTTGAAACAAATAAAATTTGAAGCATATCGTAAAAATTGATTAAAATACTTCAGTAATTGTATTTTCGATACCGAGGACTGAAAGACCAATAACAATTAGGAACGCCAATCTGCAAGCGCAGAAACGGAAATCGAAAGAAACTAGTCAAAGAGTATCAATAATGACAACAAATATTCAATTATTTGAACTATGTATTTACTCGGAAAACGGTTCGAATGACAAGAATCGTGAAAATTTATTCACATTCCCAATATCTACGTTTCCAGACCTAGGGATCTACAAACGTAGATTCACGAATCCTTCATTAATTTCTTGGATTTTGGAATTTTTCTCTGGACTTTGATTGAAATGATTAGTATAGAGTCCAACTGTATTTTGCTAAAATTTTGTCAAAAATATGATATTTCTCAATTTTAATAAATCATTTCTTTTATATTATGAAGTTTATGCTCCAGCAGCGATTTGAAAGTAAATGAAAGAAAAGGCTTTCAATGGACAAAACTTTAACTGAATCAGGGAAAGAAATGTATAAGTAAAGGCTGAAACTATTAATGATTATTTTTTCTTTTTCATGAAAAATTTAATATAAGGTCTTAAAATCTCGAAAATTCGAAAAGAAAGTACTACTACCACTTAAAATAAATTCACAAAATAGAAAGGTTATTTATGCATGCGGGGAATCACATTTCCACATCAGCCTCATTGAGTTTGTACTTCCCAAGTCAACCCACATTTTGGAATTCACTTATCAACACCGGCACTGTAATTCCCTAAGGGATCTGCTGTATGCTATTTCTAAATCGATGGAGATAATGATAATGTTGCTTATATACCTTGGACTTGTTTATTATTGATATCCCCGGTACATTGGATAGCTTAAATATTGTAGATGGTATAATATGCCGAAAGTGAAAAACACCGTAATATGAATAAAATATCAAATGTGGTTTCACTTCTATATTTTAGGCGAAGAAAATCAGTTGATTTTCCTTTTCCCTTTCCTATATTTTTCAGTATTGTCTTTTCTAAGATTTCCTTAGGGTTTGAAGTCAAATTCGGTAGCTGGGGATGAGATGGTGGCAGATTCTCTGTCAATCAATATCAAGCAAAAATTCCATTCTAATCCACTAAGCGACTGGATAAAGTCAATTTAATATTCAAATGAGATGGACACGGGTGATTTAGAGCTGAGTGTTGATGAAATGAAGTCAAAGAAGTGCCTCTGAATGCAATTTCACGATGAAGATGCGGCTTGATTGCCCATCAACTTTGGTGTGAGATAGAGACCTGCATATCCGACCCGCACCCGACCCGACCCGCGGGTACCCGCGAAAATTTGCGGGTCGGGCGGGTTTTATCAATAAAAACTGCGGGTCGGGCGGGTCACGGATAATTATCTCGAAATTTTCGGGTATTGTTTAAAAAATTATCCGACCATTTTTTTTCGTGGAAATAATCAAATATAATTGTTATATTATTTTGACAAAGTTTGACAAAACGAACCGACAGAAAACATGCTCTTTTCCAGATTTTCCTCAAATCTTTGAATATCTTTCAAATTCGTGAAAAGAATCACATATAGCATTACATATCCTCTGTACAGACATATTCTCCTTGCAAAACGAGATAAATTCTCTGGAGATTCTCATAAAGCCATTATGCTGTGAACTTGTTAAAAAATTCTTGATAATGGTGCGTTATTCGACCCTAAGTATCAATTCGAATTCAATACAATTCATTAGGATCTTCAGTGGCCCTAACTCTTATTTCAAGGAAAATATTTTTGTTAAAAGGATTGTTGTCATACTTTTTACCTTTTGAGAAAAAAGCAAGTTTCATAAAATAATTCTACAGATTTCTTAAGAGCCTCCACCTCAAGATATCACAGAAACTTGGCGTAATGGACTAAAAGTTTCTTCTGGAGATATCGTCAGTTAAATCAGCATTTGTCGTAACTTCATTTTGACAACTTTTTAGGAGACGAAATTTTCAGTTCAATATTATTTTTCTTAAAAATGATCCCCGAATGCGATATTTTTGAGTCAAAATAATAAAAGTGGCACTAATAAACTGTAAGTTAACTCGAGAAAATCTTTAAAAAATTATTTAAAAGCTGCAATATTGAGAAATATGTTAGAAGAAACACAATAATATTTTATAGTAACTTCCATCGTTTGTAAAGCCGTAACTTCCAATGTATGAAGATTCTGGAAGTTACGACAATTTTCTAAAATGCATTATATCAATTTGAATTATTCTAGTGATAATAAGCGCCATTATTTGACTGAATTAGTCAATAATACTGTTATCCCTGTCCCTAAAAGCTTTTATTTCATAAGTTTTATTGAATAAATTTTGTGCGCCACGTCGCTTGTTTTGTTTTGAATTAATGACAGATGGGTAGGGATTTTTCTCACTTTTTTTCTCATAAATATTGAATTAAAATGATTTCATGTTACACTATTCGCACTGTCTTTCGATATTTGGAAGAGTTTGTAAACGTTTTATTGAGAAATATTGTAATTTTGCTGCAAATTACAAGCCACGCAAGTGAGCAAAAGAAGTTACGGCAAATGCTGATTGTTGAAAATTTTGTATGGAAATTTGTCGTAACTTCCCCAAAAATGGAAGTTACGACAAATTCTGATAAATTTTTCTTAATTATGGGCACTTACGATAATTTTTGTTTAAAATAATTTTTATTGGGCTTACAAGTTTCTTTTTCACAAGTGCGTTTAATAAACAAAATTACGCTGATTCCAAATATGTATATATCTCAAAATCGCAAATTGCGCAAATTATCGCAAATTACGATAAATGCTGATTTAACTGACAGTTCAGAATTTAACTGGGCAATTCAGGAAAGTTCCAGACAAAATTGTTACTGGTTATTGTCTGTTTTCTGTGTGAAGCGAATTTCGCCATCCCGTTAAAAAGCGCGTCTCCTCGATAAAAATGGAGAGTGTGCAAGACTTTGGGTCTTGTACCCGCTGGAATTTCGGGATATATCCAGACAATTGTACCCTTCTACTCGAGACCGGGGCAGTACGTCTTTTTTTCTAAAATCTTCTGAAAAAAAAATTTATTTGCATTATTTTATTAAAATAAAGATGCCTAGGCATAAAATTTTTAAGAAATTAGTAGGTTTTAAAATTTTATAAGCGTTCTGAAAAAATAGCTTTTGGGAAAGTTCATAAATAAAGGTATTATTATTAGGAACTATAAGTTTCAGATTTTCTTTATTGGTTTACATACGATTTATTTCGGATCAACTTTTTCGCCAAGTCTCTTCTACAATGATCTAAAGGGTGAAATATACATTTGTCCATAATGAACTTCCCTGAAATTCCTATGAAAGTCCTGTAGGAGAATTCTGTAATTTTCGTGACATTGTCACGCGTGAGTTCGAAACCTGACAATGCCATTCGAGCTTTTTTTGTCATATCATGAGTTCAAAAATTCAATTCATTGAATTTTTAATGAAATCCATTTACTTGATGATTTGATGAAAATACAGTATGTCTTAGTTGATTTGTTTAACTAAATTTATTGTCATTTGAATTGCCAAAAATCTCAAATATGTGACTTCTGACAATGTCACGTGAGCTGAAATGGCAATGTCACGGCTACAGAATCGCATTTTAGAAAAAACTCCTAAGATTCGAAACCAATGTGTCATATGGCATTGCCAGAGCGTACAGAATTCCCCATCCAGGGGGCCAATTCTGACCGTATCTAGTCAGACTACATATATGTAGTCTGACTACATAGCTGTACATGTACACTGCTGGTGAATGTGTATGAGTGTAGTCGAGACACATTTTTCAGTATTGCCGTATCCCTATCTAGTCTCTGGGATTCGTTAAGTTGGTTAACGAATTGAAAACGCGACAACCCCTGACTAGATAGGAGACTACATAGCCAATTTCTATCTAGGCACCTCTTGGACATGCCTAGATGGCAAAAATTTCTCTGAAATTGACCAAAAATGTCTTTAATATAGTTGAAGACATTCAGTAAATGTAAAAAATGCTAAATAATTAAAGTTTTATGAAATGTATGCACAAATTCCACATATTTAAAATTGCATTTTTTGTATGCAAAAGTCCACTCAAAATTAGAATATTTCTTTACATCTAACGTTTGAAAGCTTAGAATCGCTGTTATTTGAATTTAAAATTTCTTTTCTAAGATTAATTTTTTATGGATGTATGGTTGCCTATTTAAAAATGTGCCACTCTTAAATTTTATTGCTCGAACTCAAAAAAGGGAGCAAGAATATTCTCATTTCTTTGAAAGAGAAGATTAAATTAAATTAAAAAAAAAGATAAATAAAATATTTTGATGTTTTAACTTGTTCATTTTCCTCTTTAGAAGATTTAAACATTTAAAGACTTGAGGTCTCGTGTTCACTAATCAAGATAATTAGTGAAAATAAAGAATTATAAAGATGTATAAATATAAAAAAAAGTTTTTAATCCACGAGGTTGGTTAAAAAATGACCTAAAAATTCTGCAAGCTACGTACATTTTGTCTGAAGTACTCTTACATTCTTAACACAAAAATTAGTAGAACTCTTTAATATCTCTTTAGAATATTATAACAATATTCTTGTTGTCTTTCAGAAGCATTATATCATATTAAACAATAAATAATGATAGAGTATTTACCAAAAAAAAAAGCTTTTCTTATGAACGATGCCTAATTTTAATACTCCCTCCGTCCCGAAAAAACTCATACTTTTGCTAATACATTTTATATGAAAGAATGTACGACATTTTTGGGACAGAGGGAGCATTAATTTTCTCATGCAAATATAATTTATAAAGAAAGTATAGATAACTAATACTCAAATTTGCAATTAATTGAAAATTGTGATTTTCCGATAAATAATACAAATGAAATTAGAAGAATTATTTCTAACTTGAGAGTTTTTTAATCCTAATAATATGGTTTTAGTAAAAGCTATAAAAAGAAAGCATAAATAACTATATTAAGCCTTAATGTTGCGTTCAAATTTCAAATTGAAAGGTTTCTAAAGGAAAAATCCTTTAGAAATAACAATTTGTCTTTTAAAGTTGTTAAAAAAGAAAGATATAAGAAATTATAATAGAATTTTAATAATTTTTCTCCTTGTTTTTCTCAATACCCGCAAAAGCTTTAATACCTAAATTTCCCTATGTACAGTGCAAGCATATTAAATTAACAGTAATTAAATAGTCCTATCCCATAAAAATTAATTCACCTCATTACGAATTATCGTAGACCACATTCTTGTTAACTCTAAAAAAGTTTTATTAAAGAAAAAACGTCAATTTATTAGCAAAATTTCATAAAGCTTTTCTTGAAAATAATGCAGAATTTTAGCATTTTCTATTATCCGTAAACTACCCCTCTGCCTCCATTTAACTATTTTACCACGTTCTTGTAAAAGGATCAATCTCTATTTGTTGTAAATAAATTTAAATTTAATTGAAACTGTTTTTGACTTATCAATTAGCGTTTTATTTTTTCTCTTGATATTTTTAGGATTTTTTTATAACGATTATAGCCAGAAATTAAATTATTTATCATCAAATACTACAAATATTTTGCAGGAAATAAAGGAATTATTTTTATTTCAATTTTACATCTTTTTTAAATGAAGAAAATGGGTAATTTAATGCACCCACAATATTAATGCACCCATTCCCAAAAAAAGATGCAATTTGAATTCAAATAATTACCGCGAAAATAAATAGCGATTTTTAGTCTCAATCAGTATGTCTCCACTGAATTTCGTCAATTGCGGTAGTTGTCTCAGTCACCGCCGAGTTTTCGTTGTTGACTAAATGAAAAACAACAACTCCGCAAAAGACAGTTTTGTGCAGTTTAATCGCGGAAAAACCTATTAATTCGATTAGAATCTGTAAAATACATTTCAATAAGGTATCATCTTTTTTCCAAAGTGTTTTAGTGCCTGTATTCGTAGGTAGTAAAATCTGAAGTGGCAAAAGCTCGGCATCCTGTGGCTCACACACACAGAGACATTTCAACGAAGCTATGTAGTCTCTTACTACATAGCAAATAAACTTCAGAATTGGCCCCCAGGTCTCCAGTTCGATTCTGGGTGGTGACAGGAATTTTTCCTATCTCCACTAAGTGAGAAAAAACTGGATGATTTTTGAGTGTCGCTTGCTCTAATTGACGATTTTCTGTACATAAATACAATTAACATTAAACTGAAGTTCGTAAAATTCTCACAAAAAGCATAAATTTATATTGTCAGGAAAAACCATTTTCTTTATGGGCAACTAGTGTTTCAATCGTCTTTAAAAAGTAAAATTATTGAAATTATTACTCTGAGAAGCCGAGCGCACCCTTAGAAAAGATAGGCAGTAGAAAATTGGAAACGCTTTTTCTCAAAACCATTTTTTTCAGATTTTCCCCAGCGATCAAGAAAAAAGTAATTACCAGCTAAAGTTTTCTTTAAAAACATTTGAAACGTTTTCTTGAATAATTCTTAATGCATAAAAAATGAATAAAAATATAGACATTCTTAAAAGTATTATTTTATGGACATCTTGATTGTTATTCTGAACACTTTGCTTGTAATTTTGGACAGCTGATGTTTCGTGATAGGACGCCAATTCTCTGTCATTTGTTTTCCATTAATGTCTTTTCATAATATTGCACAAAAATCATGAAAATCTTCAAATAGTGTTTCCTTTAATATCCTTTTAAAACTCTACGAAGTCAAAAATTCCATGAAAATTTTGTAGTTATCATCACTAAAAATATTGTATTAGAACTCAACAAAGTTATAGAATTTTCCGCTGACATTTACAATATATTATATTACCAATTTTTTAAGCAAAATCCTTTTGAATAGAAGGGAATAGAAAAACCACAATTAGCGGAAACTGGGGTACCACCAAATAGTGCGATTTTTCAATCGCATATTCGAGTTCAGAGTATAAGACCTATAGGAATTTATAGGCACTATAGGGATGCTTGTCCACTGAAGAAATGGTCGAGATAATCCAAGTAATTTAGAAATAATAATTAGTGTTTGGTGGTACCCCGTGTTTGGTGGTGCCCCAGTTTCCCCTACTCATATATAACATATTTCATTAGAGTGAAAATTATTTACTGGTATCGTGAGAAAAATGACTTAAATTTTTAGGCTATTTTGTCCCTATTATCCATAAAGATAAAAAATGTTTATTATTTTCTTTCTTATTGTTGATTTTCGGTCAGAAAAAAAGCATCTCGTTCTTTAAAAGTTAATCTTAGGTTTTTATTTTTGTTAAAATGAAATTTTATATTTTACTGAGTAAATTGAATGGTTTTACTTTCCAAATAGTCTAAATAATTTGTTAATCGTGTTAATGAAACAAGAATACCGTATTACTGTTTTTCGGGTTAATATGTAAAAAGACGGATAAATTTACATTTCTTGCGGGTCGGGTCGGGTACGGGTATTAATTTTTGTATTTCGGGTCGGGCCGGGATTGGATAGCACTAAATTTGAACGGGTCGGGTCGGGTACAGATCAAATTCACTGCGGGTGCGGGTTGGAAAAAACCCTAAAACCCGACCCGTGCAGGTCTCTAGTGTGAGAGCTATATTGATGAGGTTTTTGTTAAGTTAGAAAATTGCCCTTCTAGCATGCAGGGAGTCTTTTCACTAAATCTCAAGCACCTCAAGAATCTTTCACTCCAAGTGAGACCATCAATTGAAAGGGACCAAAACCACAACACTTAAATTATATTCGTGGTGAAAATTGCAAACCGCTATACACTGAAAGTTTATAGATATATTCATCACCCCCCCCCATGTAGCGTTCTATAGAGGATATTGAAATATCTCAAAATGTGATATTAAATGATCTTATCACAATTTGATATGCTATATTTACGTGAAATTAATACATATTGTATAGGGCAGGCAATTTACAGTGAAAATACTGCAATATGAACTCATATAAGATGCTTTAATGAGGAGAAAGGAAGAGACTAAAGACAACCGCACGCCATTCAGGAATCATTTCAAGAAGCATCATGAGCATAAAACTAATTAATCAATGATGACAGTCTTGTACAGTGAATGAGCTCGTTTAATACCGACCTCCTACTCTCTGGCAACATGCAGAAGTCGGAGTCACTAATAGTTGGGAATAGTGTTAGGGAACTTGAGATTTCCAGAGATGTGCAATAAAGCAATGGGAGACACTGTAAACAAGCATTTGTGTATCTGCCTTTGGTGAGCCTGAATAAATACAATGAGATTTGCATTTTACATAAGATAATTCCACACATTTTCACCTTAACCACGTTGGAATTGAATTAAAAGTCATCCTTCGCAACATAATATAATGGTCTTGTTGTCTGGAGAGGTGTTTTATGTTGAATTCTCCTTTTTCCAGGAATATCCTGTGAAAAATCGTTTTATTTTTTGAAATCATAATCAACGGTTCTGGCCCATAGCATCCCGTCTGACCAAGTAAGCGTGGATTATAGCCTCAATTAACCCCTATCTTTCATACCTTACTTTTAAGAAGCTCCCATACAAAATACCCCTTACGATGGCCGCATGGGGGGTGGGAAAAACAGAGATGATAATAAAATTCAATTCAATTCAATATATGTGAAGGACACTGTTTTGCGTTCATGGTGGTGAAGAGCGGAACTACGAAAATTATGTTGCCGGCCGTGTTGCTCGACTGTCAGTGACAAGATGGAATATTTTCCAAAACATTTTATTTGTTTTAAAATTATCACAAAGATTCTCAGTGTTTTTAGCGTTTTTTTTAATAATAATAAATGTGCGTGAGTGCGTTTCGTCTAGAGAAAAGTGTCGTGGTAACTATAAACAAATTTCCAATGTTGAAATACGTGTTTTTATTTCCTTTCGGCGGTATTTTTTAGGAGACAATTTTTTTCAGAATAGTTTTTGCTTTTCTAAAGTGTTAAATCGTTCATCCTGGTCAAATAAAACATATCCCTATCTTTGTAGCTTCTATCATTTATATAAAATTCGAAGGTGAAATCAGGATGTGAAATTGACAGTTTCATTCCACCGCCATTGATATACGTGGCAAGATTCAGTCCTTAATTTGTGCCTACCACTCGGATCTTGCCGATGAGAGCTAAAATAGTGCCTAAAGTTGGGTGTTAATTAATGGCTCAAGGCTGGGTCCCCCTTACCCTGTGTCAGACGGGATTGTATATCTAAGAATGGAAATTTTTGGCAACTATTTGACATTAGCAAATTCGTATATAATATTTTTGTATTTATTCGAACAAATTGGATAATATTTTTGCTTTGTAGACCATACGACCTATTCGACAGTTTTTAACCCAGTTGATCCTTAATCCTTACTATTTATTTTTATTAAACACTTTAACTCCTACCTACTGACAGGCTGCTAAAGATTGTTAGTGCTTTTACATTGTTAAGGTAACTGTATTTCAGTAAGTAACCATGAGTCGTTTCGTATAATTCTCTCTGATGAAGTTGTAAAATGGGTTGTACCTTTATAACCAATTTAAACTTAAAATATTCTTTATGTGAACCCCTCTTCAATTAGGACTTATACAATATCAAACGTAATTAAAATCTTAGATTCCCAAGTAGTAATTTAGTGTAAATGACTAATAAAATATTAGTAACAAACACAACAAACATTAGTACTTTTAAAATTAATTAAATTTAAATAAAAAAAAGCATTAGTACTTTAGCAATTACAAACCAGTACTAGAAAAAAAGCATTTTCTTACAAGAAATTCATTGAGTCATTTAAAGGTTATATAGCAGTAATTATATTTTTCAAGCGTAATTATAAACTCAATGCAAACCAATAAAAATTTTGCATCGATTTATACTGACACAAAATTTTATATTTTGCTTATCTAGTTATTAGGTGGTCATACTGACTGTTTTAAATGTGTAGTTGTAGGACTATGAAACATTTCCATAAAATCTAAAATTTCATGAGTTGAGCGACTCTTTCGCACATAATCCTTGCGTGAATTTCCATGCCTGTGCACATTGCTGAATGGGGAAAAGCGATGTATTTTGATTTCAACAGATCAGCTTGAATTTTCCCTCCTGAGATTACTGACGTCTGAAGAGACACGCAAAAACTGAGTCTACATGACGATTCCAGAAGGAGAAAATTCTCACAGTGCCAAATTTGAGCAAAAAAAAAAAAAATAGAGGATGAAGAATACGATACTCATCGATTTATTTCGTATCCCCAAAACTCTCTGGGATATTCGTGTGCGTTCATATTCCACCCAGAGCCACATACATCAAATTGATGAAATTTATTATTTTACCCCCCGTGTGAATAATATTTTACCGAGGAAAGAAAAAACCTTCGCAACAAAATACCTCGGGAGAATCCCTTTAATGGGCAAGTGTCCATCGTTATATGTTCCCAAGTGAATTCAATTCATGAATTCAGGAAGCTTTTAGTATTATCATCGTTGCGAAAGCCGTGATTTACATTTTTTCTCTGTGTTATGCCGCAAACGACATTTAAATAGTGAGTTTTTTTCTGCCTCTTCCGATGGGAATATGTAAATTTTGCAACAACTTCATTGAAATTGTGGTTTTGTCATTAAAAAAAAAAATATCCATTTAGAATTTTTGTTGGATGTACGATACAACAAATTTTTAAAGAAAGTCTTCATAAAATGGAATTTTCTATGCTCCTATTCAATCTGTTTATCAAGATGAGTTGGGTAGGTCGATGGTTCTTGTTTTTAGGGGAAGCCAGGAGGAAGGATTTGAAATTTAAAAATCATTTTGTGCACCAGGGACCAGGGGAAAAAGGGCTAAGGCAGGGAAAGAAATATTTGAGAATGGGGATGAAGGTGAGAGATCTTTTTCCATCACGGATCGTTGAAGGCTTTTATATGCTGAATTTCATTTGTAGAAATGGAGAAAGGATATATCCAGCAAATTTCCCCAGGGATCCACAATCTCCATAATATTGAACCCATGCGCTCCAATGTTGGAGAATTGGTCGAAATCTCACGATGCGGCATGTATCCAGTCAAAAAAGAAGTCCATTGCAGCCGACAAACTCAAGTGTACTTTCACAGCATCGATGCTCTTCATCTTCCCACCCCTTCTCCCACTGTTTGTTCTGGCATAGTGTGGTCCTGGACAAGGTCCGCTCCATCGAGTATTTTGGATGGAGTATTCAGTTACAAGTTCACCCAAAAGGCACCGATACAGGAGTATTCCCCTTCCTTTTGAACACTTT
The DNA here is from genome assembly GCF_024763615.1 of Phlebotomus papatasi. Lineage (NCBI taxonomy): Eukaryota > Metazoa > Arthropoda > Insecta > Diptera > Psychodidae > Phlebotomus > Phlebotomus papatasi. The sequence continues at coordinate 59,193,508 of NC_077222.1, forward strand.
GTACGGGAGTGTATCTCGAAGCGAATTACACGGAAAGAGAGCAAGAAGATTTCCACGAAATCCATTGCATCAGCACAAGTGGGCTACAGAAAAACTCAACAAGATTTTGCCATATGCCACACACGATTCCCAACTGAATCAGAGAAGACATCTCCAGTGGCAAGTTAAAAAGTTTTTCACCAAGGAATACGAATTTTGCCAGGAGGCACTCTGATTGAATTGGGAGTGTGCAATGTCGTAAACCTAATTCGCAAGCTTTCGATTCTCACTGGCGAATTTAGTAATTCAAACAAGAAATTTCTAAAAGCTCAGATATATACCCAAGTGGTATAAAAATTGATCTTATTGTGCTACTTGGGTATTGGAATATCGAAATATCATTATGTGTGGGAATATGAAATGAAACTTCTTGGAAACTCTTTCCAGTAACTTTTCGATGCTTCATTGGTTATTGCAATGTATTGAATTATACGTTTGATTTATTGTAGAACTAATTTTTTGATATCTTCGCAGTGCTGTTCATGTTTTAATTTTATGAATCAATGACGTCATCGATGTTTGACACCTGTCAAAACTGCTGTTTAATTAGTCTTTATTGCCCATTCTTATATTTTGAAAATCTTTATGTATTTCATTTTTTTTTGGTACAACAAATATAGTGCAAATCTGAGTACCAGTCATTGTAGCCAATTACCCTTTAAGTACGAGGCATGTTTTAGTGACCAAATATTAACAATACAAATGAAAAACCGATAAACAAAATCAATGAAACGTTTTACATTTATCACTATAAAATAAAACCGAGTCTGATAAGGTATATTTTTTGCCTCTATTGACGATAGCGATAAAAGTAGCCCAAAAATTAAATAATTTATCTGCCAATACCAATGAATAATAATTTTCACTCTAATGAAAAAGAAAAAATGAATTGTTAAATATTGTACTTTCTCATGCCAAAAGGTTTTTGCTTTAAAAAATTTGGAAATGAAACATAAAATTCAATTATCAATGTAAGATTTTGAAAATTCTTCATTTTTGTGCATAAATATTTACTAATATTAACCCTCTAACGGGTAAGACCGCCTCCAGGCGGTCTTCACAAAAATCACATTTACAGCGACAATAAAGGTTTTATTTATTTAAAAGTGATATAGTGTCCTCGGTAATAGTCTTACAAACATCTCTTGAAAGTTTGAACTCATTTTGACTCTTCGTTTAGTTGCTATTCCCAGTTTTGTGTGACAGGTCAGAGAAAAAGCAACAAAAAATATTTGTGAAAAAAAACTCATTTCCAATTTCCATAAAAATACCGATTTAAAGTTATGTCACTAAAATAAATTTATTTTTTACTGAAAGACATGTCATTCTACTTTGTATATTTTATTTAAAAAATTTGAAAAAACTAAAAATGTGAATTTTAGAAGCAAAAAGAGGTTCAAAAATTTTTTATATTTTCTCACCTAGCGCCTAAACTAAAAAAGATAATGAAGAATGGATGGTTTTTTCGACTTTATTGGATCATAATTATTCTAGAAAACATTGTTTTAGAACTTTTTTTCGCTTATTAAAGAAAACACCGTTAGAGGGTTAAATAGCTGGAGATTTACAAAAAATACCCAAGGGTCGTGTGCAAGCTTTACTTTACGTTTACGGACAAAAAATAGAAAAAATGAGTTTGGATAGTCAGAAAAAAATTATTTTCTCTATGGATCACCGGTAACCCAATCGCTCTCAAATGGTTAAAGTAATTGCTGATAAATTCATTAGAAAATGTTTATTTTTCTCTTAATTTTCTTTTAATTAGGTAAAAAAATATTATCTGTAACATGTAATGCGTAACAATTATCAAAATGACGAAAAAGTCATATATTTTTTATATTTCTATGAGTATATGATTTTTAATAAGTCAGCTATAAAATATTTTAAGTATTTGCATTTTAAAATATTTTGCTTTTTCATAATATAGTAATTTTATAATGTGATAATTTTAAAACAAAGTAAGAACTATTAAATACTATTAAATATGTAATTTAAAACATGGTGCATATAAGCACCAAAATGTCCCAAGTTTGAAGTGAAATATTTTCTATACAAATTCAAGTCCTTTTTGGAAGTGTTGTTTGGAGCTTTGAAAAGCAGTTTATCGTCTTTTATAATTAATATTAATACATATCTTAATAAAAATGTAGCCATGAAGTTGACTCTAATTTTGGACAACTTGCTTGTAATTTTGGACACTGTCTATAATTTTATAGAGCTAATAAGCCTCAATAGCATGCTCATTGTTGTCCATTACAAGAACCTAACATACCAAGTCCTCTTCCTGTTTACGAGATAGTACCATAGGATATTCCAAAGAGCCCGGAATCTTTCTAAATAATTTGCCTTTACGGGACTTTTTTTTAAGGCTTATTGCAGTGCATATCGCTTCTAGAGATGATGCTCCTTCGTTTTTTTTTGGCATTTACATAACCTGATCATCACAAAAATTAAAAGTTTACAAAATTTTGAGAACAAAACAACTGTCCAATATAACAAGTATCACTGACATAATAAAAAGGATCCTTGATAAAATTGTCCATTATCACAAGAAAAAACGGAATTATAATAAGACAAATTTTACTTCACATCTAATGATAAAATTACTGTTATCGTGAATTAACACAATATCCAATAAATATTTAATAATATTACTTTAAAATATCGAAGAAACCTTGTTAGTACTTCACCACAGCTAAATAAGACTGAAGTAAACAAGAAGATCTGTCATATTTCTCGTAAGAAACTACTCACACTGATGATTCAACAAAGGAATTTTATAAAATACAACGAATTTAGTGTTAATAACTTTTAAAAAGAATAAATATTTTAGATAGAATACAGTATTCATTAAATATTGGAAAAAAATTCCATAATTTTAATATATTCTTTTATAGTATCCTACTCTTTACCTTCAAAGTGCCCAAAATTACAAACTGTTCTAAATTACAATCAGTTCGCTTAAGTATTTTATTAAAATTTCATAGTGATTTCTTGAGTTATTATCCAAATCATAATGCCACCCTGTCATGGATTGATGATACCAGTAGATAATCATAAAGGGGTGGCAATATCTAACTGTCTACTTGGGATGCAATTGAGAGAGATTTCATTACATGGAATAGATGTTGGCAGAATGAATAAGACCCGCTGCTGGAGAATTGAATTTCTCCAATGTCACTGAATTTTCATTACAAATTCACTCTCCAATCCAATATTATGGAAGCGCTTCTAGATGTCATGGCATTAAGGGCACCATGAATGTGCGCCCTCTTTTCTGTCGCTCCAACCACTGTGATAAATGGTGAGACTGCACAATCGCAAATTTATATCTAGTCGGTGTGGCCATTAAACATTAAAACGCAAAATTGATGAAAATTTTCAATCACGACTCGTGCAGCACCAAAAATAATGGGGATGGGCTCAGTCATCAATTGACTGATTCACATGATGAAGAAGGTTACCTGCTACCAGCAATCATAACTTCCCCGAGCTATTGGGGCACATTTGAGCTCCCCCTCTGGCTGTCGTCGGCACTGCTTCGAACTCCTTGTATCTCTTTTTCCTTTATTTTTCCGCCAACCTGAGAGATGGTGTGGTGCATACACAGTGGAATGTCTCGCGACTTTCGTAATGGTTCGATGATTGATGGCAGTGGATCATGCAGGAGCTTGGCCCCAAAGGAATTGCCTGGATAACGAATTTTGGGTCGTATTCATGATAGCTTCATTCAAATGCCACTGTTTATAGTTACTTTTCTAAAATAATTTAAAAGAGCCTAGAATAATGAATTATTAAAGCTGTGAAAGTGATAGAATGCAACTTGAAAGTCGGATCCATTTCTTACACAAGAAGCAAAATAGCTGCCTTATAGAACCAAGTATTAGCCAAGTCTTTCAGTGCACTTTTAAAAGACAGTGAGAATTTTCTGTTGAAATTCCTATAGAAGCTCTTAAGATCTTTAAGTGTGCGCCACTTTACTTATAGTAATCTCAGTGATGGAACAAAGAGCGTTATAAGCAAATAAAAAGATTTTTGGTTCTATAATGCCTTACTTAGAGAATTCTACAAGGCTATATTAAGAAAAAAATGTTTCGGGTAGACAACTTTCAATTAAATTGTATTACCAAAAGAAGAGGAATTAAAACCATGTACTCCAAAAATACGTTTAAAAAACTGAAATTGTAAAGAATCTCAGCTAATAATATAATAAACCTTAATAATAATTTGGGCTACGTTTTGAAATTATTTATCTAAATCTTAATCTTAATCTTGATGGACAGAGTTTAAAGAAACCACTGTTTGCTTAATCCTCAAGATTGATACTAAGTTTAGAAATATAAGTTACTCGAAAGTACCAGCAATTAAAATAACATGTGTTCGAAATATATGGAAGTGTATTAATATTAACAAGTTTTTATAAAATTAAATGTCTTGCCTTATGTCTTAATTCATTTTCATAACACAATGCCTAGCCTAAACCCAGATAAATATCCTGTATTGATTTCCTATCATTGTGATATGACATTATTATGATTTATATGACCAGTTTTCATCTTTCAAATTTATTGCCTTAATTATCTGTGTCGTCTTTCTTAAGTCAGCTTGACCATGGCCCAGTGCGCCTGTATATTTTGACAAATTTCGTTTTGAAAGTTCACAACTGAATAAAGTTCATGGAATGCCTACTCCAGTGGTCAAAGATGACCTTTCCCAGTCAAAAGATTTGCCACGAGGCATTTCTAGAAAGAAAATTCGTATGTGTGATGTTCTAGAACTACTTTTTCATAACGAAATATAGAAAATGGTAATAGACAATATTAAATCTAATTTTGTAATCCTACTAATAACCATTTGCAATTGAGAAATATAAAGAGATATATTTGTAAGAGTAAAATAACCCAATAGGTAAATATATAACCAACACAAGCAATGTGTTTTCCCATAATCCAGGTAAAATCGTAAGCACAGATTAAAATGTAAATACACCTTAACTTCCTATGCACCTGTCTGTTGGATTTTTGTCTTAAGCAAATGATTACAATCTGGGGAGGGCTATGAGAGACAAATTTGCATGAAATGTTCATGGGGAAAAGCATCATGAATAGATACTTAAGTTGGGCACTTTTTTGCCCATTTATCCTTAAGTTCTTTTGTCCGATGGAGACTGATCTAAGGGTGGGAAAATGCCGAATAATTTATTTCCTGATTCACCCCTCATTTTGGTGTCTATTTTCTTTTAATAATACCAAAATTACTTCACCTTGTGTCCATCTTGTCAATCAGAAATCCCATTTTAGCAAATAATATGGGAGTGAATACCAAAGAAACAATCCAACGGTGTCCCCCTCGAACCCTAGGAGATATAGGGTCTCGGTGATGGTGCGGAGAGTGTTATAAAATTGGATGACTAGCAATTCGGTGATGACGGGAAATATTGAGTTTAGTGTAGAGGAGTGTGAAATAGGGATATATGGACTACATGTGAGGTTTAATCGCTTTAATGGATCCGATGGTTTATTCACACTGACCACGAAGGTCTGAATGAGAAGGAATAGGATGGACATACTCTACGATGGGAACAGTAAAAAACACCGATAACGCCGTCACTCTTGACGAACGCAATTTAATTTGACCATTGAATAGATTCAACTTTTCCTTTTCTCTCAAAACCCAAACTATATATACGAAAATTGCTACAATAATCCACTGAGGCATACCAAATCTGTTAATTCTCCATCAATTGGAAGCGCCTCTTAATACATTCGCTTTGCTCGTCTCCCTGTATTGGGGATTTGTCTTCCCAACTCTCTGCAGACACTCCAAAAAGCCGTCGGCTTATGCCATCAACTTTTCAGAAGAGAAATTTCACTTGAAACTTCAAACGCGCTTCAAAATATCTTTCTCCAACATTTGCCACAATAGTCTCTCAATTATTGACTTTCAATGTCCCATAAGTACACAAATGATGCGTGCATGTTTCCAAGACCAGAAAAAAATGGATTGAGGGAAGAAAAAAGGAACATTGATTGGTATCAGAAGAAATGAGACTCCACACAATGCGTGTATAATTTTCTGTAATTATATGAAAATTACCAATAAATTCAAAATAATATCCAACCATTACATTGCATACAGCAGTTGAACCAGATGCTGGTGACATAATGGTGCAAGTGGTGCGAAAGAGGGGTGAGCAGTTGTCTTTGGATGTTTACTAGAAGACGGAGGATGTTCGACTCCATGCTGTGACGGGTTGCTATGGGGGTGTTATTTTAATCTTCTGGATTTTATTTTTACATTGACTTTCACTGGAATCAATAATAGTAGAAGCTGTGTTAAAGAGAGTAAACAGGTTTTCAGCTCACTGCTAAAGACATCCATAAGAGTTTTATGCGAAGTTCAGATGGAAGGTTTAACCCTATTCGGAATAGTTTGAATTCCTAATGAAAAAGTATAAAGTGTAATGAATTCGAATGCCATAAATTAAAATTTTACTTTTTTCGTCATTCTAAATCTCATGAATCCCAAACTTAGGAGATTGAGAACATCTAAAAATGCGTAGATGCGGGTGACTTTGTCCCCTGTGGGTGACTTTCACCAAATCCTGTTCGTAAGCTTTTCTTTAATTCTAATGTTTAAGAACGGTTCTCACCGATCAGGCATGGCAGATCGAATCGGTAAAGACCATCCTTTAGTTCTATAAGTAAAGAAAAGTTTACGAACAGGAGGGTGTCAAAGTCTCCCACACTTTGGGAAATTAGATATTAAGTTTAGTCATTTTCTTATTCTCTGGAAAACTACAATTATCACGAATTAATATGATTGTAGGTCAACGCACTAAACATAGTTCCCCTAACGCACTAAACATAGTAGTTTTTGCATAGCGGATTGGAATCGGTTTAAACGTGCTATCACCGTGGTGTCACATGATTAATATTAATATTAAGAAAAGCCGGAGAGAGAGGTATATAGTATCCAAAATTTCAAATGGAATATCACGTGTGTTAGAAAGAGTACACTATAGTGGAGTAATATGATGAATAAGATATTACTGTTCGTATTAATTGCTTTCTGAATCGTATTACAGGCAATTCGAGCAATCTTCCATGCGTGACAACTGTGATTCGGTCAGTTTTCGAGCGAAACACAAGAGAGGCAAGATAAAACACTTGCTATCCTTTGTTGGCATTCTCGCAGTTCAGAAAGGATTAATCTTAATATTAATCTTATATGTGACATGATCATCAGGGTGACGTTTAGGAATAATTTCAATCTGATTGAATGTAGTAAGAAATGGACGGGTAAAATTGAAACTCTTGATTTTCACAGTTTTATTTTGTATAACGAAAAGGTTACACTGCACTTGGACTTGGATCACAACTTCTGCCGTAATGTTCACCATTCGACTGACTTATGCAGAATCAAAACTGGAAACGTCTGTCGTAGAGAATAAAACCGTGAAAATCTGGAGAGGCTAAGTTTTTTTCTGCCCGTTTCTTGTTATTAAAGGATTCAAAATGCTCGGTAATTTCAACCAAACCAAACTTCCCGTCCTTCATTCCATTTACTTAATAAATATGTTTTCATTAACCTCTGACCTCTAGTTTTATCAGATTCATCCTCAACTCTTCTTCTCACATTTATTAACCCAAAAATTAGTATGCTAAAGTCAAACTTTAAACTTTTGTATTGCTGATTCTTCCTAACTGGTTTTAAGCATTTCGATAACCCAAATTAATATTTTAGAGGCAATTGGTTCCCCCTTTAAGAACTATGGGGTTAAAAACAGGGGATTATCGTACTTAATGGATTATTACCAGTATCTGAGTTATAACCGGTTCGAATTTTCCTATTATAATATTTAAAATACACTTATACATATTTTTTGATTTCGACTTAATTTCAGACCTTTTGTTTGCAGTCTGGCTAAATTTTTGGTGCTTCTTCATTTTTTTTTCTTGATTCCTTATCTTTGTTTAATGCAACTCTGCATAACTATTCCGGTGACATGAAAACGGTTCGGAAAATGCAAGACAAAGTCTCTGGTTCTCATGAGGAAGCAATATCATAGCCCATCTGTGCATTTACTTGGAGGTGATATCATGATAATGACTTAACTAGGCGAACACATCTAATGCATACTCATATAATTTCCCCTGAGACAGAGGATATTTGGGAAATTGCTCATATATTACGGTTGTGTGTCATTTTCATATTTCCATATGCTCAACTCCGTATAGCACGAAGTCCTGTCTCTAGAACTATCTCAATATGAAATCTTGACTCTACACAGGAAAACCCTGACTGAGGAAATTGCGTCGTTGAGAGCCACGGAAAAACTACCCATCCGGCCTGGATCAGTTAAAGATTACTTGACCCTGATGATGTAGAGGCTCCAAATGGGATACAATGGGTTGAATGTCGAGGGTGAAAGTGCAACTAATTGAGAAGATACAATTGGATATGACTCTTTGAATAGAAATTACTTATTCAGGATACCCTTTTTTTCTCAGGATAAACCTTTGTCCATATTTCCTCCTCGTATTTTTCAGGACTCTATACCACATGCAAAATTTGCATGCTGCCTCAAACTTTTTGCCACCCCTAAGAGACCACCCTAGCCCTTTCTATTGCAAGTCATATCCAGTGTATCCAGTACTCTATGTGCGAAATGTAGGAGACACCGCTCTACCATTAAATTCATGAATTGAGACCTACACACCAGTGGCGTTCCGTGTTACACAGGCAATCCAGTGCAAGCTTCACGTCCGGCAATTTTAAAGTTTTCAGCTCCAACGAAAATCCCCAAGTACCGTCTATTCATTTATCAAATAAAAACTTCTCATTTGCACATCGCGACGTGCAGCTACAAATTTACGACTTTGGGCTAGGTGTTAGAGGACTTTGGAATGGCTTGTTGTTGGTCCCCCTTTGGCATCTATGCCTCTGGAATATGGAAACGAGTGAGTTTGGAGGAGTTGAAAAAAAGGCAAACCTCCTTGCATGGAGAGTGGCCGGATGATTTGTTGCCGAGGATATTGAAGCCATAAGCATCTCGTGGTCTTGATTGCAAGAGGGGACCATTGGAAGCACAATACGCAAAATACTAAACTCTACCGAGGACACCACGTGGTGTTTGTGTAATATTTGGTTCTGGGCTTGCATGGAAGAGGCATGGAGAACTCTGCTTTTCCACGATGCAAAGAAGCAATCTTCATGGCGCCAAATACGTGCGCAACACTTTGCGATGAAAGTTTTATTGCCCCCTAAAATACCCAATTTGTTAATATCTCACCCAAATACACTTTAATACACCACCCATGCATCTCCAACCGATACGCCAGGATTCACTGCCAGATACGTAATTGAGGAGTGAGGCAGAAACTCCTGTGGCATAGTTGCTCGTAGGTTGGGAGTGAAAGAGTAAATAATATTTCATGATGTCGAATTTATTTTCCACCTTTGAGTGTGTTAGTATAAATTGTGCACAAGGTTATAGAATGAAATCATTTACATTTCCCAAGTGACTGTTCTATTGATCGGTACTGTTGCTAGAGCATGGATGTTAGAAAGAGACCTCTCTCCCTCTTGCGTCCGGGAATGAGATGCGCGCAGAAGAAGTGGCAGCAGTGGAAAATCCTATCTGCATATTAGAGCTCATGAGTTTGGGTAATGATGATGATGTCGACAGGGGTAGAAAAGAAATAAGGAACTGAATAAGATGATAAAGAATTTTAACTCATGGTATATGAGATTTTAAAATCATGAAATTTAGGTCTCGTAATTTTAACGCTTAACTTTCGATACTATGTTTAATTCTGGAAATGATTTTGTTTAATAATTTTAATCATCCTAGAACAAAACTTCCGAATTAAAAAATTGATGTGTATGCAGATATTCACTAATAACTTTTACATTTATGTGTCGATTTGGACAAGTTATATTATTCTGGAAGAATGTTTTGAGTGCTTTTAAAATTGAGAATTCTTGATAACGTTAGAAATGTGTAAACCATTTTCATAATCACCCGGCATTTCCACAACTTAGATGGTGAAACTATCTATCTGTAAACTGTAGATTATTTTCTAACCATAGTGTACATCTCCTTTGAGATAACTGAAGTCTAGATCAATTGATTTAGATATCCTTGATGATCAATATTCTGTCTATTTAAGGAAAACTGGGATAGCAGTTAACATGGGGCAGTTGCAAACATTGTTTGTTTTTTTTTTTAAATTAGATATTAGACTTCAGAGGACGAGACTTATACAAATTCATAGATATCAGAGATCTTTGTCCACTGATGAAATGGTCAACATACAGTAGAGCCTCGCTATAGGCTTTATTTGGTTCCAGATTTGACACTTGGGTCGCACTATATAGTCCATGTCATTTTTTAATATTATCAACGACTTTTAGTACTGAAATTGCTCGACGACTTCCACTTTCTTTGCGATTGTGGTACTTATCCTCGCTCTCTTTATTATGGATCACAATTATCACAACTACTCAATAAAGTCTGCCAAAAATATTAAAATAATTATGTCAACATTGCATGTCGCGTACTAAAAAAACATAACATAACTTAAAATCAGTGTTTTGAAATCAACGGTCGATAAATTGTGGACTATAGAGCGATGGCCTATAGCGGGGTTCTACTGTAAGTCCAAATAGTACAGGTAGACTTAGTAAATCAGTATTTACAACTACCCCGTATTTACTACTGTCCCGACTGCCTCAGTTTCCCCTACAACTTTTAAAATTATTTTAACAATTTAATTAATAATAATACCGAACAAAACTAAAAAAATATCACACCAATTCCACTCCGAAAATGCTTCGAAATTAATTAAATTCAAACGTACTTTAAATTAAAAATCGTTTTAAATTTGTACTCTTTTTCAATTTTTAAAATTATAAGGCTGAATAGTTTTCAGTATTTTAGAACTTCAAGTAGTTGGATATGGAAGCTGCATTGTTGGTTTACGCTTAGGAGTGTGGGAGGTTAACAAAATAAATTCTCATTTAGTATTTGTCATAAAAATTATTCCATTTATCTTTCAGCATTCATAGCATGTGGTTTTCCTTGGGTCTGATCTAAAAGATATGTAGATTAGTATTATTTCTTTGCCGTCGGAATAGCAATGGTGATGGGAGTTACCCCTTATGTTCGATTGTCAAACGTGGTGGTGTTTGGCAGTGAGCATTTCCTGGGCATTAGGTATTCTATACTGTTGGGAAAACTTTCTGATGAGGCATTTTCTCCCTTTTCTATTATCCCTTACAATCCCTCTCTCTCGCTGCCTATTCTTTTGTAAAATTCACAACATTATTTTCATTTTTGTCATATCCATCCAACTTCACGTGGCGCAACAACATGATATACCACACAGGAAAATATCAACTTTCCTCTGGGGTATGGGTGACAGTGGAGAGTGAAAACCCACCAAATTACATTTCAACAAATATACAGCCAAAAGAAAGAAAACAACATTAACTTCCCTTTCTCTTCCGCCAATCATGCCAATATTCTCGTCCTTATTTTATGTGTCGCGAAATGATTTCAATACGACATATGCTAAGATACTTTACAAAGGAATTCTGTACTCATCGGCGTTTTTATTATAAGGGTAGATGGCTTATCTCACTTATTAGTCTGTGAGATGATCTCATCAAAAGAAAGTCGAGGAAATATTGAACCATTGGGATTTCACGCGCAGGAAAATGAAAAAAAAAGAATCCGCAAAATTATTCTGAAACTGACACTAAACACGTGCTTTATGGAATTATTTTATTAATCAAATTATTGCCAAATTACTGGAAATGAAGATTATACCTCAGAGGATTTTGCTGCCAAGAACTGGAGCAATATCTTTTCTTTTGTACTCAAATGTATTGGATGGCTGGTGAGGAAGAATATTTTCACACTGCGCAATTATTTTTCTTCACTGACTGAGCTCTATCTTTGGGATTAGGGATGCGTCTTACAAATTGGGATGGTTTTACAGACCGATTTATATTCTCTTGGTTTTCTTCTTGTTGCGCTTTCTCTTTAGAAGAGACCGAAATATTTATTAGTTTAACAAGTTGCCATCAATCTTGCCTATACTCTATGCAATAACTAAAAACTGAGTAATCTCATCTCTGTGTAGATTTAAATTTAAAATATCAAGTATAAAACACTTTCTAACTGGAATCTGTCAGAGTAACAGCTGCCGGACTACCGAAAAATTGGTTTGAATAAATTGCAGTGATTTTACTTTCGATATTTTAAGAAATTGTCCTTTTTCGTAGGAAAAGGACTTACATTAATTCTTTGATTTATTTCCGCGTTAACGAATTATTATTCTTTTTTTGAACATTTGTTTAATCATTTTTATTTTTTCTACTTAGATGCCACAGTGTTATAGATATCGTGTTTGGTATTCCAAAATTTCCTGATTCGAAGATTATTCTTGTTCAGCTGTATCTTCTATTCTTCTATTCTATCTTGTCCCTATCTTGTGAACTTCAAAATTTTGATCTTTTGAAAGAATCTCCTTCCACGATTGCACCCGCGCTTGCTAAAGGCAAAGGCAAATTTTCTATATTTTGAGAAATTATTCCGCACATTATTCTCCGTTTAATTACAAGTCTTTCAGGATTTGGACCATTCGGGATTTTGGTTCCCACAGCTCAGAATCATCAATTTAAAGGTCTAAAATTTAATGTCAAACTTTTAAAAGTTTAACTTTTTAAAATACTTTTGAGTTAAATCAATTATTTTAGCTTAAGAGTAATTAATTTATCAGTTTTGGAAAAATTAAAATTATTTACTTTAGTGTCTAAAAATTCGACAACTTTCAAACCCGAGTTAAACGTTTAGTTTGATGGAAACTATTGAGTGTACAGAAAAGTTGTCGCTGTTAAAACAGCGAGAACGTTTTTGTACACCTAATTTCAAAGTCAAACCTTTCTGGAACATTTCCTAATCGATTCTGCCAGAATTAGATTTTAAAGGATAAGTGTATGAAGGACAGTTCATAGCTGGCGTAATCCGCTTGAAAAACGAAAACCAACGAGTAAGGAGAGTTAGTTTAAGAAGAACCGCGACTGAATCTAGACGTAGTTTTATTTAATCGTTATGATTAAATAAGTCAATTGCTAAGTTCTCCCTATGGAAAAACAATGTACGGCAGTGATGGATGACTTTTGAACGTAGAGAAAACTTTTAGAAAGTAGCTTACCAACTTCAATATAACTAGATAACCGCTGCGAATTTATTTTAGTTGTACTATAATTGAAAAATCTTAAAATTACCTAGTTTTTGTTTTGGTTAACAAATCGGGCACTCAATGAGTCAAGTGGTATAACACTCGCTCTATGATGCAGGTGTCTAATCTTGAAATCCTCTATAGGGCCTATAGGTCATTAGGAATTTTTCTGGTGTTAAAGGTCTTCGAATTGCATCCAATAAGCTTAATTCACTGTACTAGGTTCCACAGGGCATGTTACGATAATCCCCTGTATAAGAAAAATAAGAATGGATGTTACGAAGAGTTTGTGAGAAGGCCTAGTTCCTCAATCGAACATTGTACTACCATTATTATTATTTTATTATTATTATTATTATTTCTGAATCGGCAATAACCGGTAATGTAGTTTTTATAAAAAAATCAAATGTATTACTTTTACAACTTTTTGTAACACCTTTTAAATGATTTTATAATACGATTTAGATTGGTAATATTGGGCTTAAATTTTAAGATGACTCGACGAAATTAATTGAAATAAGCACTACGAAATCTATATGCTTTCGCATCTCCACTTGAAACCATATTTTTCAGGAATATCATTTAAACGAAAAACTTTGTATCTGATCTCGTAAAATTTGTCATATTAATTGTGAAAAATGAGTCAAGCCCAGTGGAAGTAATTTCTCAAAGTATACAATATGTTGAGGCAAAATAATGTGTCTGGACATCTGAACTATTCTGTTTACAGTATATTTCACCCTAAGTTTAATATCCTCATTGTATGGTGCTCTACTTCACATATGTGGGGTTTCTTGGCCAAAATATAATTGGAATTTCCTATCAACTGGTGAGGCTTCATAACCATCGGTTCTCTTGCAAGCATAGAATGCCACTAAAACTTCATTCCTCCTTCCCCTTTCCACCACTAAATTCTGGAAAAGTTATGTTAAAAAAAATACTGTATGGGGGAGAAAAAAATCTATTGAGGAAGATCATATAACTGAGAATAAGAATTATTTAGTGTGTTATTATTTTTTCTGCTATTGACCCCCGACTTTACGATCTTCAGAGTGTAATTTTTTGGGGTTCGAACCTATAAAAATACTTGAGGAGTGAAATGAATGCAAACGAAGCCAATGTCCAACACAATTTAGATGTCAACTCTAATAAAATAAGTTCGTTTTCAGCCACATGCACGTAATGTGGGTCTTCCAATTTACCGACGATTTTATTTCTTTTCATGAGGTTCCTCTTGTGCCGCTCTCGTGGTTATTTGAACTTTTTTTTCTTCTGAACTACATTATAGAAAGATGCGAAGATGAACGTTTTTTGTGCCTCCTTGTCAAGGGGTTTCTTGTTGTGGGTATTTTTTTCTTGTGGCAAGAAGGAAAAGTTCACGAAAAGAGAAGACAAAGAGTATAACAGGCAAAAGGATTTCTTAGGCCCCAAGTGAGCACTTAAAGAAGTGAAATCGAATACATTTTATATGTCTCCCACCAGTAAAAAGTCCATATAGCTCCGAAATTAAATTTGTTCCCCAAGTTTTAAGAATACATTGTCTGTTTGGAGGTTGGGGGGGTATATTGCAATTTTTGTATGATAAAAGCATATAAAACTCTTTCTATTTTATTGCAACAATTCCACATAGAGATTTTCATGCTTATTGCATGTGAAATAATATTTGAGCAGGAATATTAAATCTCTCTATTATTGCCTGCCTTGGCAATACATCATTCCTCTGGCAAGATAAAATAATCTCATGAAAAATATGGATATCCCTCCTCTTATTCTGAAAAAAAAAATCCATGTGGCAAAAGAAGTGACTGAAGAATGTGGAATAGACCTTTAATTAAAGTTTACTCCCATTGTAAGGTGGTCTGTGTTGTATTTTTGTGAAAGGAATGTCATTTGATACCATGACATGTGTGCAAAAATATATCTGCAGAATGGATAAAGAAACTGGGCACAAAAAGAAGTATTTCGTTCATATAGTCAAATTTCTTCTAAATTATTCCTTTTAAATTAAGGCCACACTCGAGTTAACGAATGCTTAAAAAAATTCAGATGTGTTAATATTACCACTTTGAATGTTTTTTGCATAAGGCATTGGGTTTCAGTATGCGGCATGTACACGTAAGGAAATATTAAAGTGCATCCTTATTTCAATTTTCCGAAATTCCTTTTAATTAAACAAATAATGCGTATGTTACTAAATACGAAAACATTACGGGTAACGTACAATTATTTTTGTTTTATTGAAATGTTTTTTTTTAGTTTGGAGAACAGATTGAACGATATGGATTAATTTTGGATTTAACCTAGAATTTTGTAGGATACTTGGTGACAATATCCCAAAAACGTGTTTAGTACAGAAAATCAAGTTGTGACCAACACACAAAAAATTTTGTTTTAAAAAACAGTTTTCGAAATTGCCGATAATACCCAATGTACGATTACTTTTGTAAGTATTGTTATTGAATATACGTATAAGTGTGAGCGCAGCAATTAAAACTAGGTTCTTCTTACTCTCGGTAATATGTATCTCAGTATTTTGATCTTCATATCGAGAATATTTAAAAGGAAATCAAATGTTTGTGTAGTTTCTTAGTTGCTTAATAAAATTGGTTTTGTTTTTGTTTTTTTTTTGTAGTACTTTTTGACACTTCAGCTAGAGTTTACCAAATTCTAGCTCTAGAAACATACAAAGTTTCTAAATCATCTCTAATTAACAAAATGCATATATTTACAGAGCATTTAAAAAAAATATATTTAAGATAACAATAAAATCTACTAGGTCCTACGAATTACCTAAATCATGTCAATTGCATTGCTGTGAATGCACTTTACAATAAAGTTCACAATTTGCAATTTGAACAACTTTAATGACATAAGATTTCTGGTGAACTAAAAGAGAATTGAACCCAGTTCATTTTCATCATAGAGCAAGCGCTCTATAAATTAACCAGCCACGTGTTTGAAACGCTTTAAAAGCAAACTTTAAAAATTGACACCAAACTTACAAATTTCTACTACAAATCATATTGCCATATTTTTTGTTCAAGTTCATTTCTGAAAAAGGTTTGAAGTTTGAAATGGTATGAAATTATGCCTCGTCTTAACATCTTAAGTGTGTAAAAGTAGACATCAAGGCACCAAAAGCTTCAATGCAATATAAATATTATAAAGAAGTGGAAGTACTCGTTTTTCGGGGAGAGAGAAAAAAAACATGGAAAATTAGCTGTTTGGCATGATTCAATGGCATTTCCACCTCTGTCGAGTGGTAAGACATATAATTTGGTCTTTCTTTTTCTAGAGCATCCAGTGAATTGAAATGGGAAAATTACGGCTTTAACACGAAGTCCGGGATACTGTAAAACACTTGCGAAAAGCTTTCATTCCATTTCTGCACAAACAAACACCCTAAGTGGTATGTGATAAGTTGTTTTTATTTCCCGCCTTTTTCACTCCTGATGAGGTACCCCAAATGTGATGGTCGCATCTCTTTCACACGTTTTACGGATGTCTCTGGGAGTTCAGATGAAGGAACTCCTTTTGCTTTTGAATACGAGTGTCGGGACACTGATTTATTGGGCTGTAAAATACGCACTGAAGAGTGAAAAGTCTCTTTTGGAGAGATGGTGCCCAAGATGCAATGCAATGCTTCATTCTTTCTTTACTACGTCTCCATTCTGGATAGTCCTGAATGGCAGGGGCTTCAGGGGTGAAATGTGCTGAAAAATGGGTAGATAAAATGCTATGTCGGATATGTTAGAATCTCAGCTTAAGAAGGGTGAAAACAAATTTCGCATTTTTCACCACATTTCCCAATTCTGCTATTCTAAGCCATGGCTGAACATGGGACAATTTTCTCATTTTAATTCAAATATCAATATTTAAAGTTTACAAGTGAGTTTTGAGGACTTTTTAAGAGTTTGCAAATTTTATAATAAGCTGGCTAGCAGAGACTTCTATATAAATAGGACGTGACACTCATACATTCCTTATGTCTTCAGGTTTCTAGTGTAGAAGAGAATCCTTTTTCAGACGCAGATGAAATATACCATTTAGACTTAGGAAATGTCTATTCAAACACTCATTCAACACCCAAGACTTTCCACACCAAACTCAAATGGTGAGCACGTAATGTGCGTTATTCTCAATTTTATTATTCAAACCGCGCAATATATTCTTTATAATACATGGCGGTGTTGGGAATATATTACATTATATCATAATAAATAAATTGTAAACCACACATAAAATATCTCTTGTTTTTTTTATTGCTCGAACTCCGAAAGAGAAAAGTCTATACAACCCATCGATTTTTAGATATCTTACAACCGAGGCACTCCAATCTAATTAGAATCAAATCTAAAAGAAATGCTCTCAAAATGTTATTATATGTGTGGTTTATAACTAGTCGATTTTGTCTGACGACCTGATAAAAGACAGCTCAACGAAATGTCGTTTGAACTCAGAATAACGTTTGCTAAAATATACTCCTAACTCCCGTCAGCCGGATGATGGGAATGAAAATGACATAAAAACCTATATGAAGGGATTTTTTTTTTGAATTTGAGGAGTGTTTGACAGCTGTCATCTGGAAATTGGATAGCTAAGTATTATTTCAAAGTTAAGGATGTTGGTATAATAAAGCTTTATGTAGCGGATAACCTCTCGCTTTTTTATTACAAACAGTTTTTCTTCTACTAAGGTAGCATTAGGGTGAAAGGAACGTCTATTGACACTTTTTAAGAACTCGTGTCAGCACCTATTGACACCCTACTCTGTACCATTTGGGATACGAAATTTTAACATCTCTGTTTATAGTAATAGAAATATTACAGAAAAAACGTTATATTAACTTATATTTTACTAGTTATATTCAATAATTTTCAACATTTTGACAAAAGTGTCAATAGGGGTTCCCTGTCGAACAGACGTTCCTCCGACCCTACATGACGTTATGAATTCTTATGACCACAAACTTTAATATGATAGCTTAGAAAAACCTCTCTATAAATCGCCTTTTCTGTTACAAAATACCTTTGTTTTTGAAGAACACTAGACAGTAAAAATGCAACATCGGAAAACCACTGGAACTTGTTACGATTTTTAACATAATTTTCAATTTTAAGTTTGGTAATCAATTCAGGGGTGACATGATAATTTATTTTCGATACCTTCGATACTATCGACTATATCGATTTTGAAAAATTTAAACGATGGTTGCACTTCTTGTGACTATGTTTATCAACAATCTCATTCTTTTAAGAATGTCACAATGAATGGCTCAATAATGCCCAACGCACAATAACTTTTGTTTGTAAACATATTTTTGGCATTTCAATGAGAGTGAGTGAAATCTAGATCTAGTCATCTCGTTCACTTTCACGGAAAATTTTGAAAACATATTTACAAACAAAAGTTATTGTGCGCTGGGCATAATGCCCAACGCACAATAACTTTTGTTTGTAAACATGTTTTCAAAATTTCCTATGAGAATGAGCGAGATGGTCATCTCATTCATTCTCATTGAAATGTCAAAAACATGTTTACAAAACAAAAGTTATTGTGCGTTGGGCATAATATAGCAATCACAGTAAAGATTAATAATCTATTTTGAATTATGTTTGATTCTTTTTCAAAAATTTTGCGCTAAGTTTAAGATAATTATATTAACTCAACTCACATAAAAAAACGCCAGGAGCAAATTCAAGTTCTGCACGAAGCCTTTTACATTCGAGCATTTCGCGAATTGTCGTTCGCCACTGTATTTTTTTTCTAACACACACTTCTTCCTCCTTCGGCTTCTGTGATGGAAATTAATCAGTAGATTTGGCGCGCACTGAGCCCCATTGGGTGTAAAAATTTGCTATGTGAAAATTGATGATTGATAAAAAGTACCGTATGAGTTCCATTCATCAATGGAATTTTAAAAACATTTCACTTTTTTCGTGCGTACACCATTTGTGATTCTCCCATTCCTTTTTCTATTATTTCCATTCTTGGACGCGTCTCACAGTGTGTCTCTCCCTATGTGGTGTATCTATCATAAATAGTAATTAAATATTTACATACACACACTCCCATAATTTTTTATCTCAATATATGGGAAATTCTCCAAAACATTGGAACCTTTAATATTGTTTACATGAAAATGGGTGTTTTCTTTTTGTTTAAGAGAAGAAACTTGCGAGAACGCACAAATACCAGAAGGTACAATTTGCAATTAAAATCATCAGCTAAATTTTACCTATTTGCTGAAGAAATTAACTCAACAAGAGCTTCTGCTGCGAAGCTCTCAGCTTGAGTTCTGATGCATTTTGTACTAGTGTGATTTGAAGTTGAAACCAAAACTTTACAATCTTTAGACTTTCGTGTTTTTTTTTACCTTTTTGCAACTGGGAACATTTCTCTTTTATCTATTTCATGGCCTTTTTGCAGCAGTGTTTGTGTACATTTTGGAGAAGAGCAAAAATTTCAAGAGTCAAGTGAAATATTTCAAAATGCTATGAATTCCATGTGTAAACAAGCATGAAAAGTGTGATTTTTTTTAGAGAGGTATTCATTCTGAAAGAAAAATGTACATAAACTCAATTTTCGGTAATATAGAATTATATATCGAAATAAAATTATATAGTTGTTTATTTTGAACAAGCTTCTCATGAAAAATTAAGGTAAATTAGTAAAAAAAAATCATAAGTAATGTCAAAATCAGGCCTAGTCGACTAGGACAAAATTTTATCTTGTTACTGTTGGTATTTGACCATAAGACACTAATTTTGCCATTGGTTTGGAAAGAGGAAAGTGTCCCGGATACGCGGAATATAGGGCTGTGTAAGACATAAATGGTAGGGGAAGCGAGGGCAGTAGTATATTAGATATTAATTACTAATTATTAGATATTAGACTTCAGAGGATCAGACCTAATATGAATTCATAGGTACCATAGGGGTCCTTGGCCAAATGTAGAACTTGTCAACGTAAATCCAAGTAGTGTAGACATGAAAGTGAAAGTCTACAACTACCCCATTTACTCCTATTGTCTATTGATAAATTTCTGTATAATTACCATAAATCGCGAAATAAACAGTTACCGGTAACCAATTTCGTACGATTACAGGGGTTACGGTTTTGAATTTTACCATAAGTTTATAAACTAAGTCTTCCAAACAGAAAATCTATTCTTAGTTAAAATTAATATCTATAATAAATAGAAGGATATAAAAAATTGTCGCCAATATCTATTTCCAGAACTACTGTATCTACATATGTATTTTTATAAATTTCAGTTTATTGAATTTAATTCTTTACTGAAAGTATAATAGGCTTTATGTCCAACGCACAATAAATTTTCTTTTGTAAACATGTTTTAGACTTTTCTGTGAGAATGAATGAAATCTAGGTCTAGTCATCTCGCTCACTCTCATAAGAAGTTTCGGAAACATGTTTACAAACAAAGGTTATTGTGCGTTGAGCATTTTATTAATGGAAAGATTTTCAAAAATTAAATTGCCTCGTACAGTGTGCTACGTGTGCTATGTATTATGAACAGCGCACAATAACTTTTGTTTGTAAACATGTTTTCAAAATTTCTTATGAGAGTGAACGATATGACTAGATCTAGATTTCATTCACTCTTATGCCCAACGCACAATAAATTTTGTTTAGTAAACATGTTTTTGACATTTCAATGAGAGTGAGTGAGATCTAAATCTAGTCATTTCGTTCATTCTCATGGGAAATTTTGAAAACATGTTTACAAATAAAAGTTATTGTGCGCTGGTCATTACTGAAAAGTCAAAAACATGTTTACAAAACAAAAGTTATTGTGCGTTGCGCATTACTTATTATATTGCGCATACAATAACTTTTATTTTGTAAACATGTTTGTGACATTTGAATGAGAGTTGATGAAATCTACATGTTAGTCATCTCACCCACTTTGATAAGCAGTTTCGAAAATCACAAAACAAAAGTGTTGTGCGTTGGGCATTTGTCATGGGTCTGTTTTTAAAATGCATTTCCAAAATAAACATGATTATTTTCTGTCATAAGTCTATCATTTTAGTTGTACCCGTTGTGCCATCTGTTTTATGGTCTTGTGAAACTCTAAAAATGCTATTAGGATAAAATATTCCTAACTATAGATATTCTTTAGAGTTTTACAACAGTGTTGGTTGTTTTGTAGAAAGCTTCGATTGCAAGTAAACATCTTTACTCGTATGCGAAACCCTTTTGTTTTCTCGCTGAAGACAGAATGAGCGGGAAAAAGGGGTCCTAATACTTTATGTACAAATAGACTATATATATTGTGTGTACATTCTGTATATTTAGCGATGTGTATGAAATACGAGAAAGACTTTCAGTAACACCAAGCAAAAAGTTTGGCGTTAAATTAAGATGCTGATGGCTGGGATGTGGAATTGTGAGGCGAATTGCTGGAATCACTGTTGCACAAGAACAAGTTGCTGGGAGCAACAAATTGACGGCTTTCTATGTGGTTTTGCGTCTGCACTTGTACAATAGGAAATCCCCCCAAGAGAGGTTGGGGAGCAGGAACTTGAGAGTTTTCCGTTGAGTCGGAAAAGAAGCTGAAAGAAAGAGAGAGAAGAAAGACGCGACTGATGGAAAACAAGTGGTTGATAGAAAATTGGTGTATGGGGAGAGAGTGCCTTTTTGGGGTGTTACAAATTAAACAAGCTCCCAAAAAGTAGCACGGCGCTGAGAAACAATTGGCAAATTTACCTTTTTATGTTCAAATTAATTGGCTCTTATTTTAGTTATTTAAAAAATCTTTATTTTCCTAAATTGATCATTAGTCATTTTTATACATAAAAGTCATAAGTTCATTTTCATTTGCATCTTTCTATTGCATTCATTTCCATATTTCATTCATTTTAGACTTATAAGTTTATTGAGTAAGTTTGATTTCGATTCATTTGGTTTATGTGTTGTATGTTGTTATTTCTTTTATTATAGTTTTGCCGTTTCAAGGCATGTTGGGTACAACTGGAGGGCGTTTTATGGGGCCATCTGGGTCGTCGCATGCACATGGAAGTCTTTGGCCACCAACCACGGGACGTTCATTAGAGTTACAATCAAATGGCGAAGGTATTTATGCAGCTACTTGATACTCTTGACATTAGCCATATAGTGTTAAGTAAGTTGATAAGGCATTCCCCAAGCTCTACCATGTCCCTAACCCACCAAAAAATGCAGCAAATATTGTACTGTATAAGTGTAATAAAATGAAGCACAAATATTTGTTCATTATCACAATTATTGTTATTTGAGATAATGACGTAACCACATTGCGTGGTGGTATAAAGTTATGAAGAACAAACTTTATGAACAGACTCCAATATTGGATGAAAAGTCATGAACAAATATTTTTTCTAGCCTTATTGTCTTCATTCTCACAATTTTTCTCGGTGAATCACACAACAAGAGACATTTCCTGCTTTCCCCAATCCAAATTTTTGACCCATCTTATCAAAATTCTAAGCACTATTCAAATAAATATGCATAAATGAACTATAATTTTCTTTGTCCACTGCAACACATTCTATGTTAGTCCATACATTTCTCACAATTGCATTCATTCGGTATGTTGGAGTGGCCTGAAGAGGCGGAAGTACTGAATGAAATTTAAATTTACCACAGCTGTGAATTTTACCGTCATCAAAGCTCCTCTTGTATATGCGTATTATTCAAATTGTGCAATTTTTTTTGCCATACCTCTCCTTTGAGAATTTCTTCATTTTCACGCTTCAATCTCTACCAAGGTGGTATATCGCATTAGTAGCAAAATTGAAAACTGCTGGTTTTCGCCTATGCCGCAAAGATTAACTTTAAAATAGAAACCAGCAAGTTTGATTGAAGGAAACCAATTTTGTGTTTTTATGCATTTTATGTTGCTGTTCTACGTCAAAAGTTCAACATGTTAATTGATAGTCTAAAAATAGCAATGTTAAACGATTTTAGAAATGTCACCTAATTTATTATCTAAGTTTTTTTTTGATAAAGAGAAACACTTTATAAAATCGTACATATTTAAACTACAGTCCAGGACAATCTGAAGTCATATTTTACAACGCATTATTTACTAAAAATAATATGGCACAAATCTCAAAAGAGGAGGTAGGTTTCCTCGAAAACGATACTTCAAGCTATTCATTATATTTTTTTGTATATATAGGAGTGTTGGAAGTCCCAGCTCCTGTGGAATTAAAGTATATCTAGCCAAATGCAATTCATACATTTTTAGTTCTAGAATATATCTGTTTACTTATAAAGATAATTAGAATCTGGATCATTTGCATCACCGACCTAGCAGCGACCTAGAACCTTTTCACTTACAACTTTAAAATTGTCTATTAAACACTATAAAAAATTTGGTCAAATTTTTATAAAAGAGTTCCTTTTAGTATACGTATTCAGTCAGTCTTTATATATTATCTTATCAAACTCATATAAAAAACCATTCTTATTAATTAGGGGAAAGTCGTCTGCCTTCAAACGAAAAATGGAGTTCCAAATTTAAGATTTTTTTCTGAAGAATCCACAAAATGGATTTTATTTTCTACTACACCAAAAAATTCTTTTGTTCATTCGGCGTATATGATTACCTCATTTAGCACTCGCAAGTCCTCAGTTTTTCCTTCTGAGGAAATTAAAAAAGTGATGTCGATTTGTATGAAGGCAGTTGGCATAGTCTGCCTTTAAACGCGATGCAGCTACCTTTAAATGTTTTTTTTTCACTGAGAATATTGAATCAATAAAACTAAATGGGCTATAAATGATTAGGTTGAAGCCTAACGCACTCACTAAAATCATCACTGCAGTCAAAAGACATTACACAATAATTTTTCTTCACATTTTTCTGAAGCACTGTTTTGCACTTGAAAATTTGGAAGAAAAAGCCATTGAAGTTGACAATTGTCAACTTGAAACATCCCGGTCGGAGCAAGATAGCAGGTTATAAGTATTTGTATGACGTTCGTCAGAGAAAAGTAGGAGTTCGATTTCACATGTTTTGATGTATGGAAAGATAGGATTTAAAGGCACACGACATTAGCATTTAAAGGCTGCTGCAGGGTGATATTTTCAAATTTTTGCCACCCACAAAAATTGTGTCATCTGAACCAAAATGTATTAACAGAAATATTAAGCCTGATTAACCTTCTATGTGTCACAATGGAAGATTTATTTGTAAAATGAGTTTTACTATGAAAAATCACATGATTTGTGGAGCATCAAAATTACAGTTTAGAGCTCATTTTCATTTTTTTATCTACCATCTAGGAAATAGGAGCTAGGCTCTCCATTTTTTGATGATTTGTGAGGATGATGGATATCTAACTAATAGTTAATAGAATATAATTTATGCTTTTGAGAACAACGAAAAAATCGCAACATTTGAAGGCTGCTGCATTTAAAGGCAGACGACTTTCCCCTACATGGATTTCTTAATTTGCTGCCATTGGGGACTTATGCATCGTCTCAAAATGACATCAAAGGGTATTTTAAACTTCTTACGCATTATCTTTCTAAATTGAGATATCAAAGAACCAAAATAAGAAAGAGTTATATAATTAAGATTAAACTTCGTTTATAATATTTTGATTACGTTATACTCTCTGTTTCTCTATTTTCTGTTATAATTTCCAATCACCGTTAAATAATTTTTAAATTTAATCAATAATCCAAGGACTGCTGTCATTAATGATGATCATAACTGTGACAACTTGTAAAAACAGTATATTAGGGCTTTTTTCGAATTCTATTAGATTTTTTAAGTTGATATAAAATGAATGATTAGGTTTTCCTTAAAAATTAAGGAAAAGAAAGGCATTTAGAGAATAATATTGAATATATTTTGCTAAAGTTGTGATTTAAGAGAATCAACATCTTCAAGAGCAAGACCAAAATTTATCAATTATTTGATGATTTTAATTATCTGTCACATTAGTAAAATTTTACTTTTAACCCTTTTAACCTATATTTCAAATTTCACACAGCTTTTAGATTCATTTGCTGTTAAAGTTTTTTTTTTTAAATATATAGATCTCAAGATATAACTTTATATTATAATTTTTTTTAACTCAGGCCACCACTAAATTTTGAAGATTATTACAGTAAATCAGGAAAACCGTATTATTTCCCATGTTCATCACAAACTAAATTGTATAGAATTTCAATATGGATGGAGAACATATTTCAGAAATTCAGAACGTGATTTAGATAGACAGCCGGAAAACTAATTTTATGTTCGGAAACACCGGGAACCGTCAATGGATTTCCCCAAAATCGATTTTATCTTCTTAGCCATTGTGACATCTCTTTAGTATTCTCTATGCGTTCTTGAGACCTTCTCAGATGGAGTTCAATTGTTGGAGAAATCGGAAGTAAGGTTCTTGACACAATTTCCAAACAAGAGGGATTAGCATCTTGGAACAGAAGGGTGTTAATTGAAATTTTCTGCAAAAGTGATGTTTGCCCGAGAGGTTAATCCCATCAGCTGGGTTTTTCTCGTCTCATGATTTCTATACTGCTAATTTTCAATACAATCTGACATTGTGTGGCAAAGGTGTTGCAATTGTATAAAAGCCCGTTTTGTAGACTTGTTAGAGGAGAGAGACGGAAGGGATTAATAGGGTGTACTTTTCTACGTTGAACCTTCTACTGATCCTCAAGCATCCCTAAAAATGCTCATTTGGTAATTGGTCCATTTAAAAAATTTAAAGCCCCATCTTACTTTATGTTTGAAGAAGTAAATGAGAAAAGTCAGCTTAAGTGAGGGTATATGAATGGGTCTCGTGGGAGAGTATTGTGCCATTTCCATTTGTAACTTTTGTCCACGAAATTGTGTCTCATTTAAACCGCGAATTTTTAGCGAAATGCAGAGAAGCGCGAGAGCCCGAGGAAAGCAGAAAAAAGGTTGAATTGCTAAATTGTGTGTTCCCTCTCAAGTACGTTTACTTTACCGGAACATTGTCCGTGTACTGTTGAATTTAAATTGCAGCACTCCCAGCGAGCACCAAATGCTAACCGAATGCAATTCAGCTGAAAACATATGTATTTTCAGCTGAATTCTGCTAACCTTGAAACAAAATTGGCGATTCAGTGCCATTTCCATATATTTGGTTAGCACTTTTTGTTCGACAACTGCTGATCAGTCAGCAAATTTTTGCTAGTCGATTCAGCAAAAATATGCTGAAAACGCTACTTTTTTCAGCTAAGTGTGCTCGCTGGGTGAGGCCATTGCCTCTTGAAGCGTCTCAAAAACGTTGGTGTGTTAAATGGTGTTAAATCTATCGTCTGCACACCCATGTGAAGGAAACAGTCATCGTCTTTTGACGCCCATCGCCTTTTACCCTCTTCACATTGTCGATGCTCTTGCCCCAGCCTCCAGTCTCATCATTAAACAAATCGTGTATGAAATGTGCTAAATAGTTTGAGAGGTGATGCAGACATCCAATGTTTAAAGTCACTATAGAAGTCATGCGAGAAGTTATACTATCGAGATTAGGAGGATAGGGGGTTAATTGCCCTTGGTGGTATTTTCTCGATTATGTTGGCAAATCTTCTGGGTGACGCTTAGACGCTATACCCTCTATCCTCCCTATAGTGGCTTTTCTGAAAATGATTACACTTTCTATTTCAACCCCTTCCCTATATAGCACAACGAGTATAAACTATTTAAATTTGCACTTTCTACCACAAGACAACATTGTGTACACGCTGAATGGGTATGTGCAAATTATTTTATGCAATGAGCAATGACATCGTCTCAGCCGTAAATTTTCCAACCCATCTATAATCTCCATGATTCACAATTTCATACTCACTGCTTCGCTTCAACACAACTGGGGCCCATCCACTGTAAAATATTTCTCAAATAGAAAAAAGTGAAAGAATCTTTGACATATCTCAGACACAATAATTCCATTACAAATAATTTATGATTGATTATTTCTTTTGATTGCCTCAATGCTTGATATCAACTGACCCTCTCCGTCATGAATTTTTCGGTCATTCCAAAAGTGAGTGTTCTTTCCTAAACAAAGAATAAGCTTCCAAAACTGAAAATTAATGTAATGAATATATAATAAATCGGAAATACTATGCCATAAAGGAAACTAGGCTCCTAAAATTAATTATTTCGAAATAGCAGTTCTTCAAGGTTATTTCAAAGTCCGTTATTTATAATACCTTTAGCTACCAAGTAATTTCTAAAAAATATGATGCCGGGGAAACGAAGTATAGGTAACTTGAACTTATCTTTACTTTCATCCGTTTTCATTTTATATTTTTCCATAAGCAACAAAAAATAGCTCAATTAGCAATAATTACTATCAGAACTATCTTAATATACTAAAAACTTGGGAAATGAAATAAAATCCATGTATTATCAAAATTATTACTCGTTGTGGATCGAATTAATCGATACTTCCGGGTTGTTCTTTATTTTCAAATTCTTTAAGTCTATTTAGTATCTTTTGGAAATTGACATTTTGAAAATATAAAATATCTCATAGAGTTATTTAATATCCAAAAATTATATATTTTCAAGTGTCGTAAATGAAATAAACAACATAAACTTCCTTAAATATTTGCATTTGTACATATCTGAAACCTATTACCGTCGTCGTTTTAGGATTTGTTTCCAACTTCCAGGACTCAAAAAAGAAAAACAAATAATGAAATTTGCAATTTCCTAAAATTGGAAGATTCAAAATGTTTTATTCCATATAAGTAAGGGCTTAAAAACATCAGTTTTCATTTCAATATATGAAAACTTTTTTCAGAACCGGTTATATCGGTATAGACAAGAATACGGAATATAGGGTGGAGTCATGTCTATAGTGGACGTTATACACTTATAGACAGCTTGCAAAAATCTTAAGTTCTTACCTAAAACAAATTTCGAAAAATTACAAAATTGTTAATCACATCATAAACTAATAATATTATGATATTTCAAAATCTGTTTTGGGTTAGAACTTTAGAGATTTTTGCATGCTGTCCTTAAGTGTATAATGTCCATATGTAAAGACTCCACCCTATGTGATATAATACAATCATCTAATCTAAAGTCTAAAAGGTCCACTTGCTTTCGAAACGACCTTAGTGTCATGTAGTCCTCAAAGAGAGGTATTTGATGGTCAAACGGATGAATAGGTTAAAAAATTGCTCATATATATACATTACATTTGCACATAACAAAATGTGAGAGACCTCGCAGTATGTCGAGTAAACTGAGTTGTCTCCTATGTTTTTCTGCACTTTTGTGCATATAACACAATATGTATTTGTGCCACATAAATACATGCTGCGCTTTATCAGTAAATGCACCGTAGAGGCATAAAAAAGAGGGGCAAGTAAGTAAACAAAAATGAAATGAGTCCCAAAGTGTACAATTCTCTAGGCATTGAAAAATCGCCTCAGTGACTCAATAAATTGACATGTGAAAACATTCTCGTGAATTTTCACTGCAATCAAACAACAATCTGTTGGGGTATAATTGAATTTTTCCCCCCAAGAATTTCTAGTTCAAAGTTTTATGTTAGGGAGAGAAGGGCTAGCTTGTGTATATTATTTTTCTAGATATTCATTCACTGTTTTTCCACCAAATTCCTCATTAATGAGAAAAATCAGAGGGGCTCTCGTAGTCTTTCACAAAACACTCGATACAATTTCAGTATTTTCACTTTTATTGCTCAGTCACGTTTGGCAAATATGCCAATATGAGAATTCCTCAATTGTGCATTTTTCTGTGATATATGACTACTTGGACATTTGTTTGGCATATTTACAGCATTTCTAATTACACAAACGTTCCAGAGTAACCAAATTCATTTATTGTTATATTTAGCATTTAAAACAAAATAAGAAACCACTTGCTGATACTGAAAACGTAAGCAAATGAGTAATTTTATGCAATGTCAGCTGGGCTTTTACTTCGTGTAGTGTAGTATTGGAACGTTTTATTTAATTTCTCTTAATAAGAAAAGGAACAATAAAATATTTTTTATGACTCCAATTATTTTCTTTATACCAAGTTTCTGTGAGAATTTGAGAAAACAAGTATAAAGTAACATTGCCGAAGAAACCCTTGAAGATATACATTTTATTAAAAGAAACTTGAAAGCGATAAAAAAACTGTTCCTTCCACATTCCCAAAAACCTAACAAGATTAATAAAGTGAGGAGAAAAGGATTCAAAATTTTTTTCGAGAATTGGTCTAAAGGGAAGAGGTAAATTTAATGGGAAAAGAACATGGATTTTATCTGTAATTTTTTTTTACCTTTTTGCTCTTCGAAAACTTATGACTGCAAGGGATGAGATGAATAGAAAAATAAATAGGAATGAGAGCCTATAAATAGCCTTGGCAGTTTTGCCTATCAGACTCACTAACAATAGAGCCAGAAAATCCCTGGAGGACCTCAAAACAGTGAGATCATAAATACAATCGTCCTCTGAGGACTTGCCCTATTCACTGATTTATCTCAATCTAATTCTCAATATATTTTCCACCCTCTACAAATGTGGATGGCCCTCAGACCAAAAATTTGCAATACAAATACAAATTACTGTCAATTTCCCCAAAAATTCACCTCCTTTTGTTTGCACACATTAACTCACATGCTGCGTACTGCGTGGCATTTTATCAATTTAATCCAAACGATAGCACGTCCTACCAAGACTTATTTCTCCTATATGTGGACTGTATGGATCACCACTGAACCATGAGGCAACATATAGGTGGAAGCGAGTAATTCCCGATTAGAATTCTCATGAGACCGGCAGAAAAGCAAATCGACTTCGTGCGCTTTTGGATTAGACTGTCTCTTCTAAATGGTACTCTGTAGGAACAATATGTCTCAGCAGATATCTATTGCCTATATCTCTCGGCAATACATTGTATGTGCTGTGCACTGGAAGACTTCGTTTTGGGACTAGTTCTCCATGAGCTCTCCCTCGGTTATCGATGAGGATTCGAGAGCTGCAGACGTTTCCCATTCGAATACCCCAAGACTCTTCTGAAAGCGCCCATAGAAATTTTGGGGAGAATGTGGTTCTAATGTGGGGCCAAGTCAGGAGATATTTTCCACAAGGGAGTGAAGGACAATCCACGGTGGAATAGATCACAACACATGGTATTTTCGTAATATACCGAATACCAAAGGGAATACCAACTCAAGGTGCTTTAACGCTATGTTTACACTTTGCATTCTTCCTGCTTAACAAATTATTGTACCATTTGTAGTATCCCATTTTACCGCCTACAAGCATTAAATGATCTATTAGGGCAACTCAATCTAGGACAATCTCTTCTGGTGGTAGAGGGGGTGACCATCAAGGACCAAGTAGATCCTGAATGATTCTCGAGAATATTTTGCCCGTAAAATTTTGGCAGTAAAGGGTAGGTAAAGGAAATTTGTGTAAAGATCTTCTAATCAATAAACCTCAGTGTATGAGAATTTGGGACAAATCTTTATTGTCAAATTTTATAGGATAAATATTCTTGAGGATCAGTCTGAGTCTCTAATACGTCTATTCTAATACGTGTTTTAGACGTAAGGACCCAAATAGACTCAAGCAAATCCTCTACCCGAGATATCACAAAATTTGGACCCTATAAAGTTTAGTCATATAACTTAAATCCTCTAATTTTTTACCAGGCAAGATTGTTAACGAAATTGTGCCTTAAGATTGGATTTAAAGAGCAAATGATCCATTGGATTTTGAAAAAATGATTAAAATTTCTTTCTATTTATAATTTAAAATCTTCAGAAACTGGGATAAATCGCTATTTTGAATGCCGTGTAATAAAGTTAAGTAATTATTCCATGTGAGTACGTACGGTGCAGTACTGAGTGACATATGAATTAGTTAGGAGACACATAAAAGCTCGTGACAGTGACAGCCTATCCTAGTCTCAAGCATGTAAGTCTTCTTACGTTTAGATAATATTTTACAGATTCCTTTGTAAATTATATATTCTTTCTCGCACTCTCTTTATTTCTTTATTGAAAAAAAAAACAAATTATTAAAACTTTTTTGAACTTTAAATTCATACTTAACTGAAAGTACCTAAGAATTATATTCAAATCAATAGAAACTTCTATATCACAATCAAAAATTATACGTGAATCGTACTACGGTTTTTAAAAACGTTATCTTTTTATTTTTTTCTATCCACGCACAAACTGTTATAAATTACATATGCACTTTTACAGAAAAGTGATCCTTATTCTACACAACCAAAATATAAGTTTTAAAAGGATTTGTGTCGTTTAGTATTTGTCAATTTATATTCGGCAATTTTAATAATTACTCACTGCATTTTTAAGCTAATTTTTCTGCTGTGTAAGATGAAAAAGTGTCTCGTATTAAGGAGATATCTGTTCTACTCTTTCGCACTCAAACCCTATTTGAATTTGTTGTAATGTTTACTAGAAGAAGATGAGTGCGAATGAGTAGAAGTTATATTGATGGCTCAAAATAAGACACGAACAACTCGAATTTTTACAAAATTCGTTTTTTTGCTTTTCGGATACTACATACTTGCCGTCCTACGCTCTCTTTACGAATATTGTAGTTGAAAATTAATTATTCTTAAATTTACAGGCTTTTTAAACCACAAAAACATTATACTTAGAATGTAAAATCTCAGCTTGAAATCGCTCTTTTGTAAATTTGATTATTTTCAGGTTATTCGAGTTTTATTCTGAGTCATCGATATATAATCCGTTTGAGAAATTATTTGGAAATATTGATTTTATGAAATTTCTTTGATCCAAAAAGTGTGCCTGAATATGAATAGAGGTTAACAATATTATCTGGTTATATACAGGTAAATTTAACCGCTCGCTGTTGAATTACGTTTGTAAGCATACATACCCCTAAAGTACCTTGAATTCAACCCTCCGATAGCACGCAGTCTTTTATGATTGCCTTCACTCTTCTCTATTCAGAATTATATTGACGAATCCAGGTTTATATACGGCAATATTTAATATTTCTGCATTGTGTGTGACATCTGGGATGAATGCAAATGTCAGTTTTGTAAATAAAAGAGTTTTCCTCCCTTTTTCCCGTTTATATGTATTCTACATAACTCTGATTTGATCACTACAAGGCTGAATGGGAGATAAAGTGCATCAAATATTCAATTGAATTGTTTACCACCTTCTTCCTCTGCTGAACACCCCACAGAAGAGCTGCTCTTAAGCGAAAAATTATCATATTTATGTGTTGCCACTGTAATAATATAATTGAATTGTCCATCAAAAGCTACTTACTTACAGCCAACTTCTGCTGTAATTCCCACCATATCACCAATGAACTTCAAGTGACTCACACATCTCGAGGCCTCTCTAAGCCACTGAAATTTAATTTTGCAGAAGGAAAAAAAGTGTAAAAATTGATTTATAGTTATACATTCAGCCTCCGATCAGAACAATTCCAGGAGGCATGATTTACGAATTCACTGAAATACCCACTTTGCATACCTCAGACTCACAATGATGTATAGTCAAATAATTTGATTAATAGCATTGCATAGCTCAAATTCTCATTAGTTCTCCCAATTAATTAAATCTTTCCACGAAGCCCACGTAGGAGCATAATGAGGAATTTACAATGCCACTACAAGTGCTTCATAAATACTTAAGAACAATTTCCTCTATTTTGTCAGGAAAATTTAATTCACCCCTTAATATCACACTTGTAATCATATGAAAAGACACATTGTAAGCTAAACAAAACTGCAGCTAAATTTATAGTATTGTTGGAAGATAGAGAGAATTCCTCCTTATACGCAAATCCACCACAATCTCTAATGTTTGTAAAATAAGTAATAAGTATGCAGAGAAGATAGTTTGGTGAATAGAGTACAGTAATATTTTATTGCTTAATCTCTTTGCACTTGACAATTTAGCCAAAAAAAAAAGAAACTATATGAGTATACCACCAGATTTAGACTTCTGAGAATTTTGGTACCACTAGTGTTTTTCTTGCTTGGACAGACTAAGGCAACGGTGAATTAAGACACAAACTACTAGCTACTTAAAAGTGGACAAAATAATACGTTTAAGATTTTTAAATTTTACGTCTTGTAAAACTATATAAACTTGACAATTTGAATTTAAAATTCAAACAAATGGTTGTTAACAAGTTTCACCTAAAACATGATCATACGATTATACGATCATACTGATACTTTAGGTTATAAATATAATATTTCTGTTCAAACTAACTACTGATTAGTTAAAGAAACATGATAGAAGAATCCTGAATATTATGATGGTATTCCTAGTCCAAACAGGGTAATAAATTCAATACAGAAACATGAGCGAAAGAATAAATTTTGAGATGATAAATAATATAATAAAATAATTAAATAATAAAAAAATGATATATTTTTATTTAATTACTACAGAAGTTTTGCCCATTTTTTTAATAAAAAAAAACTTTTGGAAGCTTTAGTAGTTTCTAGAGTTGTTCAGAAATTATTCGTAAATTTTCAAAATTTTATAGGTTCATCATGTTTAGAATTTTAATTAAAATTGAGAATTGTGAATTTCAAATCAGGCACTCAATAGGTCAAGTGGTAGTGGCTCTATGATGCAAGTGTCCCGGGTTCGAATACCCTTTAGGTCACCAGGAATTTTTTTGGCGTTAAAGGTGTTCGGATTGCATCCAATGAGCTTTCACTGCACTTGATTGATTGGGACTGACAACCTCATCCCGTACAAGAAAAATATAATAATGCATGTCTAGAAATCCCCTTGCGGGAAGGCCTTGTTCCTTCATGGAATGTTGTGCTTCATGGAATGTTATTATTATTATTATTTTCAAATCGAATTCCAATTAGTCAAATACTATCTCAACTATCATCTGCATGAATTGATTAAACATGTTTTATGAAAATCTTATATAAATTTATGATTTTTAAAGCCATGGACATATACATTCAAAATTGATTGCATATTAAAGAACAGTGATAGGGTAATAAAAAGTCTTCTTCACAAACCAACATAAAACCTTTTACCCTTTAAAATTAGTTAAAGCAAAAAAAAAACTTTTCTCCTTCGTGATGCATTGATCGTAATGATTGAGTGAGTAGCAATCACTCAATGAGCCTTTCAACTTTTTGTAGAAATAAATTTGATTCTTATCATTTCTCGGCGCATTTTCTCGGGTTCTCCATCATCTTCTTCCTTTCAATTTTTTCTCACTATACCTCGCTTACAAATGTACTAAATGCATATATAGCAATGCAGAAAGTGTTGGCCTGGGAAACCATGTGGCAACGAGGTCGATGTGATGACTAAAATTAGGTCATTCCATCACTCCAACCCCTCGGTTGCCATAGCCCCTAGTGGGCCGCAGTTTGGCATTGCCAGCTATCGATCTCCACCAAGCAGGGCTGGAATTGCATTAAAGTTTAATGAAAAGCACAAATTGCATTGCAATGTTTATATGATGGGTGGTAGTTGCACCCACATAAAAACCACCACCATGCGTTAAGAGTGAGGGTGGATGAATTTTGGAATATAAGGTTGGTCAAAATAGAAATTCATTGCACCGATATACCATTTACAAATATTATGTACGTGCTGCAAATAATGAGAAATGCATGCTTTTCACAGATATGCTCTCAACTATTCCATATATCATGCTACACACAAAATCCACCCACACTCTGTGACATTTTTGCCAATTTGGAAGCTTCTGGTATGGGATGTGGGTGGATTAAATCATTTGTTTCATACCATAACCCATATGGATATGTCCACTGGGACATTCACCCAGAAAGTACATATTTAAACATATTTTTGGACTGTCAAGCATAATAATTACAATAATCTCCACCGACATGTTAATTAATGAATGGACGAACCAATATGTGGATGATATTCCTCTATGTCCTCGGCTAACACACCTTAATACAGTGCAATTTAATTGCTTTATTCACTAATAACTTGAGAGATCTTTCATATGTATCGACTGGATCCATGGATTTTTGGATTAACCTATGCTTTGTATACGGGCATGTAAACGGAATCGGATACGACTAGTTCATCTTGATCACAATATATTTATTGTATCTAATGCAAATTAACTTTAAAAAAATATATTGCAATATATCAAGGTTTTGTTAAAAAGCGAAAGCAATTTTACGGTTTTCAATTTTGTTAATTTATTCAAAATTTTCAAAGAAATTGACAGGTGTCAAATTCACAGAATACACGACGTAGAGTAATAAATCTAATGCGAATTAGCGAACTAAACTACCTGTTTTGAGCATTCCGTTTTATTCTAATCTGTAAAGCATTCTGCATAAATTATGTACTCACTGGAGCTCGTCATCCTTCAATCTTGTCAAATTTTCTCTTCGACACTGATGCAACAAATTAACATTTTGGCAGATATTGAATTATAAAAAAAAGGCCAAAAATTTTCGTCATTTACAGTTTTTATCGTGGTGTACGTGAAGCCCATGGTAATTAAATATAAAAGCGAAAATCATTCCTCATAACGAGACTGGTCATCAATCACTGCATACTTCTCTCACGTTGGCTCATATATGTATGAGGCAGCACAGGGAAGGGTATAAAAATTCATTTCTAACTGCTATTTTTCATGTAACATGGGTTTTCAGCGGTACGCGACGAGCAAATGGAAGATTTTGTCAGACCTACCAAAAAAAACTGATTTTCTCCAAATTGATGATCGATTTGGAAAAATTATGTTTTTATTGATAACCAATTCGTATTGAGAGGCATTTTATTAGATAGTCTCGATGATTCACTGCGACAATGTGTATTTGGGTAGAAATTTTTTGGTTCTACGGGTGTCACAAATTCATCTCAATAGTGCCTTCAGAAGGCAATCAATCATTTTTCAGTGTCTCATCCCAGAAGTGATCTCATCCATATGGGCGCCAAAAGTGTCCGCTCAGTCTCAAGGGGTTTTCCACTCGTCCTGCTCACCAGTCTCCTCCTGCGATAATGGGTGTTTTACATTGAATATGAGTGCACTCAAACAGCGCTCGTCACACAGAGGGTGAACCAACTTAGAATTATGCCAGAGTTGCAGATAAAAGATCATTGATGGTGTAGCTTCCTGACGAGAAGGCAAATTGGTACAAATTTAGCGCCCAACTTTATTCATTTTCCCACATCTTTTCTTTATTAAACGACAAAAGTATCTCATATGACGACCAATAATATTCTATCGTAAATCATTGAGTTTTTTTTTGCACCAAACAGTTGAAAATTATTAATCATTTAAACCACACACTTATTTTAGTTATTTTGAAGTCATTTTTAAAATTGAAAATAGCACAGAAATAAATCTTTATTAATGTGAGAAATATTCTACTGCATGCGAATGAAGAAACACGTGTTAGATTTTTACTAAAGGGGAAAGCGGAAGATTTAAGATGTTTTTAGTAGTTTAAAGTCAGGCTATACAATAATCCAAGAATATGTGTAGAAAATTCGTCTTCATATGATGGTTATAAAGAAATGAATAGCTGCTAAATTCTGACAAGATTAAAGATTAATTTCATAATTAATGGTAAGGGTATATAAAATATTTTCATGATTTCTTATCACAAACTTAACTCAAAATTAACAATATATTTAAACCTTAAACCTCTAACATCTAGGTAAATTGGAATGTCTAACATCTGAAGCTTGGGAAATCTAACAAAATCGAATACCTTTTTCTGACTTTTTAGTTTAGAGAAAATATACATAACTTTAGATGGCAGTAGGATTTTTTTTGGTGACTGGTAACCGATGTGGTGCACCAATCATCCTTAAAAAGTTAAGGACTATTTAAAGATTTAAATTTTAATGGTTCACATCAGTAAGAGATCAGTAAGAAATGAGAAAAAATCTACAAAATGTTATAACTTATTGTTTCCGACAAGATTATTCTGAATTATTAATTTGGTAGATAAGCGCGATCACGCTTGATGTATTAAGATCGCTTCAAGGCAGTGTTCATCTTCAACCTCACTGATGAGATTTGCGTAATGACTGAAGGAATAAAGTCTTTAGTGCAGACTACTGTAGTGGCACTTCAAACTATTAAAAAAGTATTCACGAAAGACAAGCACAGGTATCAAATTGAAGGTTTAACTTAGTTCCCGAAGATCTCGAAATTCTAAATAACAGGTAGCTTTACCTATTTTACAAAATGTAATGGATCAGTCCAAGTTGAAAATGTCTAAACCTTAAGTCTAAAGATCCTCTGAACAAAGGCACAGTTATATTATTCTTGCATTGCTGAAATAAACATTGCTGATAAGTTTTAGAATCCATGACGGAAGAATATGGAAGGTTCTTGACCTTAAATCAGACGTAGGATTAAACGGATAAATCGGATTCAATATCTCAATAGAGAACTTTTATGGGGGTTAACAGATCGGCCACTACCACTCACAGTTCATTTTGGCTGCCGATCATCTTTTGGTCATCTGATATGTCGTCGCTTTGATCTGCAATTGTCGTAACATATTCGACCACTAAATCAGCAATACTCGTTATCTTTAGCCGAAAATTCACAGTTTATACGAGCTTTTGACTTAGTATTAGTTATTTAGTTACAATAGTTATAGCTATTTATTACATGGAACCTTTCGATAACCAATTAGAAGAGCTTATTGATATTACAGAAAATCAGAAGGAACGAAAGGTATGTTATCTGAATATTGTAAGCCCGCAACCCCGTTTAGGTAAAAGGCATAGAAGAATGAGTGGAAGTATATTGAACTGATTATGATATTTACATTTTTCTTTTCATTAACTCAAAAATAAATTGTGTGTTTAACCCTGTAAGAATGATTGGGTTACCGGTGATCAAAAAATGCTATACGGCCATATTTTATGCTCTAAAAGTCAGAAAAATGATTTTTTTCTGACCTCCAATTTTTACTCTCTCACCCCTTTCATCCTTAAAGGATTAAGGCCTCTGTATAGTAAGGGAAAGTTTCGTCTAAAATTTATTTTTGAATGAAATCTTCTATTGCTGATGGAGGAATGTCAAAATTCTCTGAAAAAGACACTTTGCCGCAATATTTCTTCCCAATGTGCATAGAAACCATAGGCCTTTGTGGAAGCTACCCAAGGAACGGTATAATGGCATCTTGTACGTATCTTGAACTTTTGTTGCTAGAAAGCTAAGGCATCTCAGCAACATACAATGATTTGCTTTTAATGTCTCTATACATGGTTTTCCATTATAGCGCTGATACTATAGTTACAGCGGTATAGCGCTGATGGTAGTACCCCGTTAGTTATGTTACCTAATGGACTTATTAATGCGTTAATATCCGACCTAGGGTCTAAGGAATATCTCTTCGACAGGGATCCCCTATTGACACTTTTGTCAAAATGCTGAAAGTTATTTAACGTATCCAATAAAATCTAAATAATATTATATAACGTTTTTTTCATTAATATGCGCTTTTCGATAAAGATAAGTGTTCGAATTTCGAATTCCAAATCATACAAAGTAGGGTGCCAATAAGTTCTGACACGATTTCTTAAAGTGTCAATAGGTGTTCCTTTCACGCTATTTAAGTTTCGTTTCTGGGTATTTAAAAGTATTAAATACGAACTTTTCGTTTTATAAGTATTATGTCCACGGATCCTTTATTTATAATTTGAAAAGATGTACATTTGAATTAAGGCTTTAATGTTAATTTAAATGTAAAATTA
The DNA here is from genome assembly GCF_024763615.1 of Phlebotomus papatasi. Taxonomy (NCBI): domain Eukaryota; kingdom Metazoa; phylum Arthropoda; class Insecta; order Diptera; family Psychodidae; genus Phlebotomus; species Phlebotomus papatasi. Next base: position 59,232,533 of record NC_077222.1, read on the forward strand.
AATTTGTAAATATTCAGTTCTAAAATGCAGTTTCCCTATAATTTGATGAATATGTTTACTGGTTTTATCAAACTTTCTCAAGCACCTTTCTCATCAATATTAGTCTAGAAATCATAAATCTTTCGTGACTATACTCAACTCTGTTAGCACCATTTTTGCGTTTTATTGTAAAAATTTGAATAATTTTCAATGCAATCGCGCGAACACAAATAAATTACATTTTAGCTTTGCAATATACATATTCATTTTGGGAATAGCGCAGTGTACTGAGTTGCGTAATGATCCAGTCACCATCTCCTCATAGTTCTTTTATTTCTCATATCGTCAAAATAGGTAGAAAAGCAGTGAGTGTGAGTGAGAAAGGAGAGGATTTATAATTTGTGCCTGAGTGCGGCATAAAACTAGTTTTTCATTAGTTGACTCTGTGGTGGCAAAAGTGATGCAAGTCACGCTTATACCACACGCGTGGGATTCTCATGGCAAATCGTATACAACAACGCGATTTCCATCCAGCACCCAGCAAGATCGATTTATTGCAATGCGTCCCCTCTGTCCTTGGGATGGGAGCAATTTGTGTGGATCTACTTGGATGCTAATGGAAATCACTTGTTTCAATTGATGCTTGCCTCTATAACCACTGCTCTTATCTCGGCCCGACAAAAACAAAAAATATGCCCCATGATGACCAATGAGGACATAAAATCATTGAAAACGTTTTTACAAAAAGTGATTAAACGGCCTTTCTCTTCTCTCTTGCAGTTGCAGAATCCCTGTTTGCGGCCGGAGGTTACAACACACCACCACATAATTCACCATTTATGCCAGTAGCACCATTAGAGCTAGTCGCCAAGAACTTTCATTCGGGAACTGTAGCATTCAGCCAAGTAAGTGGAAAAATACTTTCTCCCCTTTTGCAAGACAAAAATCATCATTTTTACATGTGTGCTAAATCCATTCAACTATGAAAAAATCTGATGATTTATTGATGGGGTTCCATGTGCAATGCTTTGTATGTGGGTGTCTTCCCAACGGTTCTTTAATATTCGGGATGACACAGAGTGTCTCAGAAACAGTGTCCTTTAATAATTCTTAACGAATTTTTCATACCAAAAAAAAAAGCATGAAAGAAGCATTTACGGGAAAGTGCCCAAGCCCATGCTTGATACCATTGGAAGCTTCGTAATGACTAAATTTTCTATGTTTCACAATATATATATGACTAATCGCAACCATATTTTAAAAACTATGGGAAAGTGGTCAGTTTTTAAAATATATTGCGGAGTCGCGTTTATTGAGAAACATAGGAAAAATTTAGTCATTACGAAGCTTCCAATAGTATCAAGCATTGGCACTTTCCCCTACATGGCAAGGAGGCGTTCTTGGGCGATCTACGACTAGCAGATAGCAGATTATTCCAAGACGAGTTTATTATAATATAATTGAATTGTAATGTAAAAAATGTTTCGAATGTGATTAATAAGTTATCAAAATAAGAAAAAATGTAGGTTATATTAAATTTTTGGAATTTTACCTGAACGTGAGTTTAGTTGCGAACCCAAATCCTTTACATCAATACTTTTTTTTACTGAGAGCTTTAACTAATCAGTAAAATATCTTGATTAAATGTATGTAATTAAGTACATTTTATTTAACTTAGGAAAACGTAAAATGTACCTATATGGTGGAACAGAGAATGTTGGAATAAAAGAAAACAAGTTAGGGGAAAGTGACCATGCTTGATACTGTAAAATGATGTCCAAGGTTTGTGATTATTTTCTGATTAACACACAAACCGAAGCGATTCTTCCACTATGACAAAAAAATGTCTCACTTATTAGGTTCATAATCCAACCTCAAATAGTTCTTGGAAATCCTTAGATTTTCCTCAAGAAGAAAATGGAAATTCAGTAGCGATTTTTATACAAGTTGGGTCCGGGGCCTTCCTGTATAATAATTGATTCGACAATTCGGAGGCCCATTTTCACTGCAAAAAATTCACCGGATACAAAAAATTGCAAATCAATATTTAGACGGAACTCTAATCTATCTGCTTAAGTCGTTTGTAAGACTGGTTATTAGTTTTAAAATCACTTTTATGTAATTTTTCTAAGCCATGTTTTTATGACATTAGGGCGCTAGCGAAAACCATTTTTTCACTTTGAGTCCATGAAAATGTCATTCTGCAACCTTAAAATTCAGGCAACAGGGTTGAAGATTATGTCAATTGTCGATAAAATTGGCGGATTGCAATATGTGTAATTATGAAATAATCACATCTAATGATATAGTTGCCACATTAAAATTATCATTCATGGACCCTTCTTAAAATATAGGATGGACACAAGTAGAATTTATGAATTTGTTACCACCCACAAAAACAGTGTCCACCAAGTAAAAATATTATTACATAAATATTAGTACTGATGACCCCTCTATGTGCCTATGATAGTAGTTTTCGTGAACAGCGATATTAATTAAGAAATACTTATGAAATATCATGTATCGAAATTACAGTTTTGGGTCTATTTTTGATTTTTGCTTCCTGTAACTAGGAAAAAAGAGCTAGGATCCTAATTTTTTTAGGAAATGTGAGGCTTAGCACCAGCTATTAAAATATATTGCGATGAGTCATAACTATTGATTAACATAGGAAAAAAATAGTTATTATCAAGCTTGGATCGTATCAAGCATGGTCACTTTCCCCTATGCCTATGTGCAGGAAATGGAAAAGGGGCACCGATGAATACCTTAAAATGAGAACAGAATATAGAGATTTTGTAAAATAAAGAGTAAGGTAGTACAGAAGAAACTAAGAATATTTATGAAGATTGGAGTCAATCAAAATACCGATGTTGGCAATGTAAGAACTATGTATTTTTTAAAAGCTCCAAAATCGACGCTAATAAAGGATTTCTACAATTTTTAACTTTCGAAATGATATGCTCAATTTTTTGTGAAGAAATTTTTAATACTGATTTTTTTTAAATAGGGGTCCTATATAATATAATCCCCAATATTGAATTTTAATGTCCAATCGAGAAGTTAAAAAAAAACTAATTCATAAAAAAAACTTTCCATGTTTCGCATTAAAATTGTAAATTCTCTCAAATTTAATGTGCTGTTGATTTAAGGGGCTGTATCCACCAGAATTTTTTTGTTGTCCCTTTCTAATTTTTTAACGAATGAATTTTTAATGAATTTATTATTGAAAATAATTTTAAGTTCTTTAAAATGATGAATTTTTGAAGCACTAAGAACGAAAACGAATGTGTTTTCTGGCAAGATTACCAAATTTTAAATGCACATTTCTCAAAACTACGTTTTCAACTGCGGATTGCAGCAACACTCGAGTAATTTTTAATCCGATTGACTTGAAATTTTCAGGTCAACTGCTCAGGGTAACTAAAGCTAACGGCGTTATCACACTTGCACATTAAAATTTTAATGTGATTCACATTAATTGTCGCTTGTGAGCGTCTAAATATGTTACTTGTGTCTTTGAGTCACTTAATATTTGGGGGTTTTCTATTTATTGATAAACAAGTGGACTTGGCCTGTAAAAATAAGTTTAAATTTACCTAAAGCATAAATATTTTTCACATTAAAAAATTAAAGAGAAAACCGCATTAATTTTTCGCATTAATGCTATAAATCAATTTATATCAAATTTTGCGGGCCAAGTCTACCTTTTTATCAACAAATAGATCAAATTTTGAATATAAAATGATTCAAACACACAAATAACACATTTGGACTCTTACCAGCGACAATTAATGTGAATCATATTAAAATTTTAATGTGCAAGTGTGATAACACAGTAAGACGGCGACATAGGCGACATACGTTGAACGTAATATATTTCCATATAGTTTCCACCGCAAACCAGCAATAATTCTACTCTTAAGAACCTTTGAAGATTTATTAAAAGTTTTTGTTTTCTTTCATTTATTTTAATACCAGTGCCAAAGTCAATTTTTTTTTATTAACGGCAATATTTACATGGTTTTAATTTTGTGGGACACTCTATCTGAATCACTCTGTTGGATTTCTAAGCACCCCTTTCTTTTGAGTTCAATCCAAGCGTACAATCTCAAAATTGGCCTACAGTGATAGTGGAAGGGTGCTCCTCAATGCCATTACCAAACACTTTCTTTTTCCTATCATTTGATTTTCTCTCCCTCTTTGGTCTCTCCCCTGCCCATTCAGGCAAATAGTAGCATTTTCGTGCAATCGCAGACAGATTTTCTAAGCACTGGAACATCGGTATCGAAGAAGACATGCATAGGGCGCTGGGAGCATGGCGCAACAGCAGTGGAGCCCCTACAGATTCAAGTGCCACCGTTGCCTCCAGTGGGGAACTTTTCGATTAAGTCGGAGGCTATAAGTGCTGGAAGCTCGCGACATCACAAATCAGATAGAATCAGTCATTTTGCATCATCCGTCGATGGCACTGTGTCACCATGTTCGGTGTCCTGCACATCGGCATCACCAGTAGTCACGACAGTATCATCCACCGTATCAAATAGTGATTTAAATTCCGGCTGTAGCCGTACATTGCCCATTTCATGGACCACATCGCTATCATCTGTTCATTCGACATCATCCTCATCTGTTGCATCAGTGCGGGGAGCTTCTAGGCACGCTACCAGTGGCACAAACACTCTGGTACACATTAAGAGGGAGCCCTGCCAAGTGTCCGAAGTAACGACATCTAACAATACTCTGGTCAAAATTGAATCACCATCACCGAAGGGTACGATGGACAGTTCTGTATCGAGTGGCCAACATACGGGTAAGTGTGTGTGTGTGTGTGGAGATTATAGATTTGTTGATATATTTAGTCATGGTAAGCAAAATTATACATGTTCTTAACTGAAATATGTATCTTGTTCAACATCAGCCGGTGCAATCCCAGTTGGTATTGCTGTAGCAAGACAGAGACTCCAGGAGCATGTTAATGCCCAGCAGCAACAACCTAAGGATATCAATCGATTTGGCATTGGATTGGCGGATTTAGGTATGTTTTCCTCTAGCTCATTAATCACCAAGAAGATGAACATAACATAGGGGTGAAGATGTGCAATTTTGCTGCAATTTTTCATTGAAATTGTCACACAGTTATGTCTCTCGGAAAAATTATTGCATTCACTGTATTTTTGCTGAATTTACTAACAGCGTGCAAGAATCCAGTGTCTTGGAATTACTTTATTGTTATTTTTCGAGATGTTTTTTTTTATGATTTAAATCTTGAAAATTTATTATTATTATTATTTCATTGAAAATTGGACAGGAGAAACAAGGATGAAAAAAGCTTTTTTTTGAAAAATTTTATGAGCCTGTATGCTTATTCGGGCAAAACGAAAATTAATCTTTAATTTTCATTAATAATTAATTAATTAAAAACAAATTAATAAAAAATAATTTTTATTTCTCTAATTCCTGATTTCCATTATTGTACTGGGGGTAAACCAAGAAAAAAAGCGAAGAAATTCATTAAGGAACGGTTCTTTTAAATGCATATTTTGGAATTCATACACTGAGAGAAATCCGAAAAAGTTAAAGTAACATTCCGGAAATGTTTATTTTACCCTGCAGTATTAATTCGAAATCGGTGTAAATATTATGCTTTTTAGGTGTATTAGGGGTTAAACTTTTACAATTTTCAAAGTTAATTTTACCCTTAAAAAGGTGTCAAATTAACATTAAAAAATGTTGATATATTTTTACACCTAAAAAGTGTTCAAGTTATGAGGAAAGAAAGTTAATCGCACCCCCATTTTTTTCTCAGTGTTTGCATATTTCGGATTTTCGACATTTCGTTAAAATAGTGAAAATGATAAGTCTAGAGAAAAATGCTTCAATTCAAGATTTTGGGTATCCGACGGAGCCCTTGCAAAATCTGCTCGGTGCTCCTTGGCTTCTCTTTTTGTATTTTCGAAAATAGTTCTAATTCGAATCCATATTTAAAATCTTTGTGGTTTGTTCGTATAGATAGATAGTTCATTTATTATTTTAGAATTTATATAAGAATATCAATTTTAGACCTTGTAATTTAGTCGCTTTCCTTAAGCAAAGCCAGAAAATCGTAACTCTTATTAACTTTTGCTCAAGATCGGTTTGAACGCATTTAATATTCTGCAGTATGAGAAAATTTTCACTGATATCTATTCTCTGCCTTTTTTAAAGAAAGTTTTATGATTACTAATCAGAGTTGAATAAGGACGTAGAAAACAGCGTTCTCTTGAATTGAAAACCTTCTTTTTTTAGTCACTCGTTTTCAAAGTGCATTTAAAAATATTACAAAATAAACTAGAGGATTTTTATATCTCTACTATAAAACTGAAATTATCTAAATTAATTTTCCTCTAAAATACGGTTTAAAGAACCAGTCTTGTGGAACGGTTCCGAGAACTTCCAAATCTCAAAGAGGTAAAATGAAGGTTGTTAAGATTGGCATTCTCTTAACTTAAAGGCAGTTTAGAGAGTTATTTATGATAGTCTGAGCAAAACACCTAATACTCCTTATCTTTTTAAGGTCTATCAGTAATAAGAATAAGTCAGCCAGCTTACCAAAGTCTTGCACGCAGTCAGCAAATTCTTAAAGATAGTCGATCGTACTTCATTTACATAACGATGTTTTTTTTTTCTACCTTTTTTGATCTTCTGGTTTCTGTTAATCATCAATTTATGGGCTTTTGTTCTTTTTGTGTCTTATTTTGTGTTTTATTTTTTTTTATTTATTTATTTTTGTTTCTCTCATCCCATTCTCTTTCACACAATTCCTCATCATCAATGAACAATAACGTGCCAACAACACACTCATCATCACCCATTCTGAAACTATTAAAATGCACAATAATGCATTGGGGACTGCTCCACATGGATGTCTCGGACGACACAACATAAATATAGGTGGCGCCACTCCGGCTCTCAGTCAAAATATGTTCTTCACAGGCACAAATTCCACCATGATCCCACTCACATCTGAGGCGGTCACGATGGGTGTATCCAGTGTGCAGAATGCAGTGAGAACTCCACCTGCTCTTTGGCAGTATCCGAGTAAGTACCCTATATGCTCCTACTTACTATCTACCCTTCCCTTCAACCGCTACTGAAGTGCAGAATGCACCAACTAATGAATGGCGATCAATCGTGTTTGCACTCCATAGTGCTCAACACGGATTTCGTATTGAATGCAAATTACCCGAGAGAGAAAACCTCAAAGTCCCGCCAACCCGGTAGCTCATGATATTCGATCCAAATTAATGATAAGGGTACAATGATCCAACTTAGGAAGAAATTGTTGTGCTGCCCGCTAAATTGGGAACATTATTGCTGCCTAAAAGTCCATGTCCAGAGGAGTCAAGCACGAAACAGCAATGTTCTTTTGCACATTTCATGGTCAATGAACACACATTTTATCCAGTACACAGTTCACCCGTTATTAAATTGTAATAGTATAGCCAATTTTCATGCAATCGTATAGCCTTAAGTCTTCAAGATTCATAAGACTGTAACCATCACCCCGACAGAAATTGGCGCCAAAACTCAAGAATTAAAACCACTCATTAAGCCAAATACCGTTATCTAAAGTCAAAACTGTTTCTTTGTATTTGTAAAAAATAATATTATTTAAAGTAATTCTAGAAACAAGGTTTTCTATTAATATATCAATCTAATGAATATTTCTGAAAAAAGGTTTAGAGGGAGGCACCTTTGAAATGGGTGATTTCCTTTAAAAATAGGAGAAAAAACCAAATTTAAAAGCTACCCCATTTCAAATGTGCTACACTTCCCCCTATTATCTGTACAAAGGCCTCATTTCTATGCCCAAACAGCAATATCATAATTAAGAAAATTTAAGTATTCTTTTATGCAAGAAAAAATTATTTATTTTAAAACCGTATTTCTTGGAAAACCGAAAACTACAGATTGTTTGTAAATAAATATACTAAATTTTTATTGTGATTAACTTAAAATCAGTAAATTTAACCCTTTAAGGACGAGTGGGTTATCTGACAGTAAAAGAATACTTTTGACTACAGAAAGTTATTTTGTTGAGAGTCAGATTTTTTTGGGTTAGATGTGATTAACTAATCCTTCCAAAAATAAAATACTTTATTTGGGGAGTTTATAAATAAAATGTATTAGGTCAAGTACAATAGACTCTCTCTCAAATGGGTATTTGGGGCGAAATATCAACCGGTTTATCGATAGATTTGGGCGTCAAAGCCTTTGTAAATTCCACAAAATGCGCTCAATTATAAAGAATCACGATAAAATAGGAAGAACTACAGCGAATTTGAGCAAATTAGCTTCATAATTAAACGTGAAAATTGTCAACAAAATTTTTCGCTTGATTGAAAAAGAGCCGATTGAGCGAGAGTCTCCTGTAAATAAAAAGTCTTGAGTCTTTTAAGTCTTAGCATCTTGAACCGATTTAGATGGAATATGTGCAGTTTTGTTTGTTAATTTTTGTATATTTTGAAGGCAATTTCATAATTCCACGATTGGAGAAGTTTTGTCCTTAGAGTGGTAAAAAATTTGTCTAGCTTCTAGCTCATTTTTACAATCCTTTCTTGAGGACAGTTTTGCATCACCAAGAAAATTTCACAAATGCTTGAAAAAGTAATAACCGCTTAGTGCCAGGTCTTGACTATACGGTGGATGCGTTAGACCTTCCATCCAAGCTTACAAAGCCTGTGGGTCGTTAAAGATGTGTTAGGCCTAGCGTTGTCTTGATGGAGCACAACACCGTTCCTATTGGCCAGTTAAGGGCGCTTCTGGTAGATCGCCTGCTTCGATCTTGTCAGTTGTTGAGAAAAGAGTTTAGAATTTATTAGCGTTTGGCCATTGGGCAGCAGCTGAAAACATCTCATGGTGGATGATTCCCTTCCAATCCCACCAAATACAAACCAATTCTCGCTGAAGAATGTTGTCACCTTCCAAACACTGTTTAATATAACCCGACGCGATTTATGTACCTTGAGAATTTATAACTCAAATAATCTTGCGGAAAGAGTTCAGGACTCTTGATGTAATATTTCCAGGGTTACGATAAGGGCTCTATTTTTTATTTAAAAATATTGTGACATCAATCTTTTAGCACTAACTTATCTCCAACGAACGGTTAAATCCCCCTTTGCATTTGAATTTGACATCATAGATGTCTATCGGAGCGGCGCCGAATTCTCCTAAGAGCGTTCCTAGTGTTATAGCTTGTGATTTACACCTTCGGGAAGGATGTCGTAGAGAAGATTAGTATTGTGAAAGTTAGTTCATGTTGGATCGTCGTAGGGAATAGGTCGTTGGGAGGAACGCTTAGGGTTCTGGAGAAACCTCTCACAGCCAAGGCGTTCATCCTCGCGATTGCTTTAAGGGCTCCGCCCTTACAGATTCCCTGACGAATCTAACAAATCTTATACCGATCATTTTCTAATATGTATAGGGGAAAGAGAGTTACCATCGGACGACTGAAGCTTCGCACAATTCATTTTTTTTCAATGTGTTTTGAATTTAAAAAAAAAATAAATTAAACAAATTATCATATTGTATTTTAATAGCTGATCCATTTCCTCAAATTTCTAGAAAAGAGCTATGTGTAAAATCTATTAAGAACATAGGAAAATATTGAGTCGTCCGAAGCTGAAATCGTCCAAAAGTAGCGCGTGTTTTCTCCTATGCTGTATTATAGAAATATAAAAAAAATAGAAACTAAAAACAGCCTGTCAGTATGTTACATTTTAAATAGAGGTTATATGCAAAAGTCCAATAGAATAACAATAATAATAAATTTTGAAAACTTCAGTAATTTCTAGAGTTGTTCAGAAATTATTAGTAAATTTTCAAAATTTTATAGGTTCATCATGTTCAGAATTTTAAGTGAAATTGAGAACTTTTAATTTCAAATCAGGCACTGCAGGCACTCAATGGGTCAAGTGGTAGAGCACTCGCTCTATGATGCAAGTGTCTCGGGTTCGAATCCCCTTTAGGTCACCAGGAATTTTTCTGGCGTTAAAGGTGTTCGGATTGCATCCAGTGAGCTTCTCTGCACTTGATTCCAAGGGCATTGGACTGACAACCTCATCCCGTACAAAAAAAAATTATAATGCATGTCTAGAAATCTCCTTGTGGGAAGGCCTTGTTCCTTCATGGAATGTTGTGCCAGCATTATTATTATTAATAATAATGTAGTAGGATTGTTGAGCCTAGAGCAATTGGAGAGAAGTCCGTCCTGACGAAGACTCTTCTAAGCCAACGGTACCAATTACTGTTTAGCTGGTGTGGTAACTCTGAGGGGTGCTATAACGGCGGAAAACATCAAGTTACGATATCGCTGTAGTTCCGCTAGATGGGGTTGTCGGGGTTGTGAGTGCTCGACGAGTTATTCTGAAGGCACAATCGAACCGGCTCCTCAGTCGGTCTTCATCAGTGAAGCGAGGTAGACGTCAGATTCGTGGCTCTCTTGGAATGGGCAATGGGGGCTCACTCTCGGCGACAGGCGATGAAGAGTGCTCCAGCATGTTCTGGTTGTAGCAATCTTGTTACAATAATAAAATTTGTGCAATTGAATTAGTCTAACTAAAGATCGTACAACGAATTTTGCAATATATTAAATTAAACTACTATATCTACATTATTATTCGTTAATCAAGGGGAAGAATTAAGTCATCTTCAATATGTTATTATCATATAAAGAGTGAACTGTAATCTCAATATTATTTCACTAAAGCATTTATCGGGCAATCTTTATAAAACGCATTAAACGGCCTTCAGACCTAAATTTTAATATGTGAGATTTTTGGAAAAATTTCGACTTAAGATCATAAGTTGAATCACCATATTTTGAAAAATCATTATACATATTTTTTAAATTTAGAAACTTTTCACAAAATGGTATTCAAACCGCAAAGGCATAGAAAGTCTCAAATTTGTAAACAAAATTAGTGGGGTGATTTTTAAATCGCTTTTATAGTATATCCGCATTTTCCAAAATTTTGCTTTATAACGAAATTTCAACACTTAATCCATATCCATGAAGATCTAGTCGAAAAATTTATATTCAGTTCAAAGTTAAACCTAGAAATAAAGATGTATAGGGGAGACTGGGGCACATGTAATCATTTTCGATACATGCGAATTTGAGGTGATTTTCCAAGGACACCGTGATTTTTTGGAAAATATTTCTTAGCTCATGTTTTACCCTTGGGTATAGGCAATTCGTCGAGGGTAATGCGGATGCTGGAAAACAATTGAGTTTTCCATAAAAATAAAATTTGTGTCCCTGTGCATTTTTCTCTTTTCACAAAATACCTGGGATAGAAGTAACCACTTTCTGGGGAGGATGTAAACACCTTTTTTCCCACCCTTGAAATTAACTTTGCACCACTCTCGATTATTTTAATTACTTAAGAGATATATAAAGACTGTATATTTTTCAAAAAATCACGACGCTTTTTACAAAGAATAATTAAAATAGCAAAAAAACTAAAAGCATGCATATCAAAGACATTTTTCAATGGATTTTCCCCATATTTTGACATCATGTGACTTTTTATTGAACACAGCGCCACCAATTTTTTTCGTAATCTATGAATTATAGATATTTCGCATGAAGGTCAATTTCCCGCTCTTTTACCTACTCATTTTGTGAAATTGAAATTGCCTGATTACATCTACCCCAAATGCTGTTTTCTGACCAATTATTAATTCTTTTGAAATAATGAGTATCTCAATTTCTCTAGTAAATGCATTAATATAATCCTAAAAGATGTAGGAAAGAACTGGTATTGCTACATTTCGATTATTTTACACAATTTTTAATTTCCAGGTGGAAATCCAAATGGTCAAAATAATCGAAATATCAACATTTTCAGGAAAATGATTTTTATTTTTAAAGTATATTAGGATTTTATTGACCAATTTATCTGTGGACATACATCCCCATGGTATCTATGAATGCTTATGGGTTTTATCCTCTGGAGTCTTAAAATTAATGAAAAAAATCACAGTGTTTACAACTACCCCAGATTACTACTGCCCCAGTTCCCCCTAGTAAAATTCTAAATCCGTTTTCAACGTTGCATTTAATACTCTATCCTAGGAATATTAAAAATGCTTGATTACAAACTCACTTAGGGTCGGAGGAACGTCTGTTCGACAGGGAACCCCTATTGACACTTTTGTCAAAATGTTGAAAATTATTTAATGTATCTAATAAAATATAAGTAATATAACGTTTTTTTCTGTAATATACCTTTTAATATAAACAGAGATGTTCAAATTTCGTATCCGAAATGGTACAGAGTAGTGTGTCAATAGGGGCTGACACGAGTTCTTAAACTGTCAATAGACGTTCCTTTCACCCTATCTCAAACTCACCCATTTGCTTCTTTTTAATGAATTAATGAAGCCTTAGTTTCTTATTAATTTAAAAGGTCTTTGTTCGTAATACAACCATTTATTCAGTTCTTGCAAATGGTATTTTACCAGCTCAACGGTAATATGAGTGACAAAGTAAGGCGGGATGAACTTATTTTAGTATTTATTTGTTAAATTAAAAGAATTTTATGCAGTATTTTGAAATGATTGAGAATTACAAAAATTCAAACAATCATACAAAGCCCTTTTTTTTTTAACCAAAACTTATTCTTAAGTTCAGAACTTAAGTCAAGCTGCGGAATATCACATGGAGAGATTATAAAATTGGCTAGATATTAAGTCTCATAAATTTTTCGAAGACTCAAAAGTCGAATAAGCAAAGTCGAAAACTTGAAAATTATTTGACATTTCAGAGAAAAAAAAAGCTACTTGGAATAAAAAAAATTCTCAATGTATTTTGAGAGTGTGTCTATGAAATAAAAAGATTAATGATGACTTGCATAATCTTGAGTGAAAAATCAGATAATAAATTTTGAAATGGTTTCATTAAAATCACAAATTTTCTATGTATAGAAGATGACTTAGAAACTATCTTAGCTGTTATCTTCTTCTCCTTGTACATTGGTTAAAAGCACATAACAATGTAAAAAACAGTGTCTTAACGAAAGATAAAAACGGCTTAGAAACAAATGAAAAATTTACGTATATACTGAAAGAAAATTATAACGAGAAAAACCAGTTGTTCACTGACTTTTTATCCCTCTTAAGTCCACCCATACATAACAAACAGTATCATTAAATTCTCATGTTACACTGCAATTCGTCAGATTGGATTTATGTTCTGTGGAAATGAAACTCCAACCGAAGTTTAGGGTAAAACAACCTAAAAATGCAATATTAACTGAAAATAAATGTGGAGTTTCGATAAAATGGTTGTAGGAGAGAGAAAAATGAAGAAAAAAATTATCTAAGGCAAAAAGAAGAGAAAAAAACATAAATGAGAAAAAGGAAAATGCTTAACGCGTGCAAATGTTGCTCATCACGCGAAGTTTTGCTAATTTTATGGGAATTTTTTTTTTTCGTTCAATCTTCTGCGAAATTCCATGAAACTCTACACCACCAGTGTTGGATATAAAATGTAGTAGGAAGTTCTCAAATATAACCACACCAACTCCTCAGTTGAGACTTGTAAGCAACGAATCATAATATAGAGGCGGAGCGCTAACATGGCCCAATGGAATGCGCACTAAGCAGACGATAATCGTGCAGCAAACATGAGAGCATGTAAACAAACTGCCTTCAGTAATGGTTTCCCGCGTTTTTTCAACCCAATACCATCCACAATGCCCGAATTTTCGGCTGATTTTCCCAAATTCAATGTTGATATTTTTCCAGCACCCGTCCCCATGGAATCTATGCTACCAATGCCAATACCACCTGTTGGATTTCAATTAGTCCGAGATCCAAATACGGGGCAATTTCTCTTCCTACCAACTACAACCACAATTGGTAAGTGTTCTCAAGAGTTACCGCTAATTGCTATATTGAATAACAACTAAAAGCTTCTAAGGCTGGTTAAAGGACTTGTATTAGATGGGTGTACTTCTTTGGGCCTCGTTGATCCTAATTAATTGCTATTGACAGAAGTTTGGTCTCTCTAAGATGGTCAAGTGGTATGAGCTTCGAACTTGCTCAAGTTACTCTGAGATCAAGGGAAAAGCCTCGTGAGAATATTTGTATTACATTGATTTAAATGAGGTAGTTCAAAATCAAATTCTTCAATTATATTTTAAATTAAATTATTTTTGTAAAGGTTTTGGTTATTATGAAACTTTATTAGGAAACAGTTATCTGAGCTCTAAGATATTTGAGAATGATTTTTACCTAAGATAACGATGTTTTGTCAAATTAACAAAAAAAGTTTGTCAAAAGGATGTTCTTCGATACAGAATATGGAAAAGTTTTGTTAAATTGGCGGCCAACTGAAACTTGTTAAAAATTTGTCAAAATAATGTTTTTCTATTATTATGCCCAGTGCACAATAACTTTTGTTTGCGAACTTGTTTTCAAAAATTTCTATGAGAGTGAATAAAATGTACTTGTCATCTTACTCTCTCTCATAGTCAATTTTGAAAACATGTTTTTAAACAAAAGTTATTGTGCGTTGAGTATTAAATGTGAGACAATGTTTTGTCAAATTGGTCAACAACATCCTTTTGACAAAAATTTTAACAATATCCATTTGCTCGCTTAACAACACTTTTTACGGTGTAGGGGAGACTGGGGCAAAATTTGTCAAAACGAAAATGTCAATATTCATTATTTTCTAAAATAAAAGGGACAGAGGCTTGAAGTTTTTATTGTAGATACCCTTCATGAATCTTCTTAAACTTACAAAGTTTCAAGGGATTCGAGGAAGTATTTTGTAAAATAAAAAATAATGAAATTGTGAGCCCTATTTTTGGAATATTTGGCTTACAGAAAATATCAATACTGATTAGCTCAATTTAAGCACATTTCTCGTTAAGATAGTGAAAAATTATCTTCGACAAAGTTGTAGAAGAATAAATCTCTTATAGAAATATATCTATTTGATATTTTTAACGTTCGCGAGAGTAAAACGTCACAAATTATGTAAAGACTGATAAAATTTGCCCCAGCAATTTTGAGAATCTCCACAAAAGCGACTTTTAGAAAATGATGCGAAAATCACATTTCTTTCCAGATAGAGGAAAATAGTCTTCTGCAATGTTAGAAGAATATGCTCATTATAAAACGTTTAAGTTTTCTCAGAGCTCGTGAAAGAATTTGCCTTTTGACAAGTATTGCCTCAGTCTCCCCTAATTCATAGCCAACCCATTTGCCATAAGCTTTAAGGGGCTTAATGATTTCTCTTCTAGAAATTTAAATGGAATACAATGTAAATTAAATCAATTTAGTTCAATTTATCTGCCGAAAAGAAATAAAGCAAAATTAAAAAAAGTATAAAGTAAATAATAATCATTTTCAAGTCAATACAAACTAAAGATAAATAATCATTTTTTTTTTGTATCAGCACAAGGTAAAAAAAAAATTTTAAAGTTAAATTGAGGATAATTTGGTCTCAACCGAACTAATAACTACAAATTGAAGCACTAAGTTATAATGTAATGCTTGAGTTGTAAATGGAATTTTTCTACAGTTATTTTATTTTTATTTATTTATAAGTTCATGTCCTCGTACAATTTTTATGAACAAAATGGGGCTTTATATATTTATGATGTAGGTAAGAATGACAATAATCTTTAATGGAAAATTGGTAGGCTAAAGCTCTGATGACGCGATTACAATCAATTCTATTTTTTTTTATTTAGTGAATTGGTCTGTCCAATATTAGTATGGTATACGTATACCTATGCCAAAATTATAGCTTTGATGCAATACGAGAGTACTATAACTTAAGATCTGACTGCGTCTTCAATTATAAAATTAATTTTAAATTTGATTGATTTGAATTTGAGTTTTTGTCTTTAGTTAAAATAAATTCAATCGAAAAATCTTTCATCCTTGCTTGCATAAGAAAAAGTATTCAGGCTGTAACACTTTCTTATCTTGAAACTCCTTAAAATAATAAGATATTTAAAAACAATAAGTTAATCCTAAAATTAGATTCAATACAAGATTTAGAACGTTGCTTTTAATCGTAAATAAAAATATTTTAGAGAGGGCTTAAATCTTGATGATAAATACTTGTAGAACATATTATATATTTTTTATATGTATGAAATCCTTTATCAAAATTCTTTTATGACAACCACTATAATATATTTAATCCTAATTTTAGTATGTTTAAAATTTATGTTTCCGATTGACGAACAGCCATCCTTTATTTTCTTTGTTTGTTTTTATTTACCTTTTATTTACAATTTATGTCAACACATAACAAATAAAATTGGAACTGAAATAAGCTTCAGAACATAAAGCAAGAGTGTAATATAATTTGTTCATTCACACTAACCCTTGGTAATTGAAATCTATGCTTAATAATGTATACGCCTATATTCTTTCTTTGTTTTCTAACAAAGTATTATTAAAAACAGTGTGATTAATATCTCGTTAATGTCTGTTTGATAAAAATCTCGCGGGTAAACTCATTTAAATGGTAATTTAGTGGAATATAAGCTTTACAGTTGCGGAAAGAGAAAGTTCGCAATAATTAGCATATTACAACAGTATGGGAAATATGAGAAAGAACTTCAAACCTATAATAGGCATAATTTATTTAAATTTAGACTTTTTTGTATTTTTAAATTATTCTTTCCACTTTAGTTTTATATCACACTTTTTACCCATTCACACAAAGATACACCCATAAATCAGTTTCATACGTTGCAATTTTCCATAAATTATTTTTTCACACTATGATTTGTCTGCCTTTTTAATTTTTTGGTTGTTATTTGGTTTAATTGGCACAAAAGTTGTATCACTAATCACGCTTATCCTAATTTTCTTTTTCTTTCTTTCTCTTACTCTTGACACGCACAAAAAAAAACCTTCTTCGACATTCACCTCGATCCTTGTGCATATTTAGAGAAAATATGTATTTCTTACCTAGAACCGTTCCAACAAGCCGTAGTGTGGCCATCATACCCACAGACAGCAGCCATTCAGCCACCCCATGTTCTCATCCCCCCAATTGCTCAGCCCCTGCATCAGCCACCCCCATTGGCACCATTGCAGCTTATCGGGTCGGACTACTTGGCAGCCAGTACCACCCTACACCAGGTAAATCCTCAAGAGAGATTGTTGGGTGGTGAGTCCTTGTGTCACTACCATGTCCTCCACATTTCAGCACACTCAGACACATAGCACAAGATTGGTGGCCCTCACATCTGACCCCGGTAAGAGGAAGACAGGAGCAAATCACCCTCCACCTGGAATACCCCTTCCCATTCCATCCCATACGTTAATCAAGATTGAAGACTGCGCGGGAACCAGTACAAGTTGCTCTGGAAGTACTTCGGGACCCCATCAATCTACGATCTTTGACAACTCCTCAGATAAGGCAGCTATACAAACCACTGCTGCTGTAACTGAAATGACCCCTAGCTTGCCTCAACTCTACTATCAGCCATCGAACAATCTAATCCAGATTGCTCCAACAAGCGTACCCGATGACTGTCGGACCAGCATGCCTCAGATGATAACACCTCCACCATCAGCAGTTTGCCTAACTCCGGCAGAGCCAGAACCCCTACCGCAGGCCAGTGTACCCCAACCAAATGAAGAAGCTTCATCTTGCTCAGTACCCGAAGTCCAAGATGCAAATATCCAAACTGATACTCCAGTAATGAGTGAAGATGATAATACTTCAGGTGGAGATGAATGCCCTCTCACTGTAACAACTACGACTAATGATGAACCCAAGGAACCTGTTATGTGCCATACAATCTCAGAGGGTTCCACAAATGGTCGGTTGTCGGTGTTTGAGGACCCTGTACCACCCCCCAAAGAACCCCTAGAGATGGTATCAATCCCCGTGGAAAATACTGCTTTAGTTGCAGCGGTACAGACTGATGGTGAGATGACCAAGGATGCTCCTGGTACTGCTCCCATCAATCCTGTTGATCTCAGTGGTCTGGAATTGCTATCGAATTCCATTGAGGCCTTCGAGAAAAAGACTTTTACTATCAAAAAGGAACCTACCAGTGCAGGGACTTCTCCTAAGACAGCTCCTCCAACAGAATCTCCACCACTGCCCAGTAGTAGGGAGCCTGAGGAACCCTTTGATGGCCTAAATTTGCTCTGTGCACTGGCAGAACAGAGGCTAGAGGAAGTGGGCAAGCGGAGGAAATCGAGCTCAGACAGTGATTCTCGCAAACGCAAATCTCACAAACATTCCAGCGGATCCAGCAGCAAGAAACAGCGTCGACGATCGCGGCACGAAAAGGATCGGAGTAGTAAATCATATCGGAAGAGGAAGCTGGACTCTGATGAGGCCGAGCGAGATGAGGATGAAGATGGTGAAAATAGTGGAGGTTTAGGTAAAGACATAAAGGATACCTTGAACCGAGTCAAGGCTAAGTACTCAAGATTATCCTGCAAACATACTGGTGTTGATCATCAGCATACTTCGGAGTGTCGAAGCAAGATTGTCTGGCCTTCCAATGCTGAACTCTTACATGCCATGGAAGACGATATGCTAACACGTTTGCAGGACATCACACGGAAGTGCGAAGAGAAACGAAGAGAATTGGATAAAATTGAAAAATTGAATCCAGTACTGAGAAATCTTCAGCAGAACAAGATTCTTTCAGATGGGGAAATGACACCTCCCAGAATTGCTACACCTCTTTCAACCGACAGCAAGTCACGAACTTCCTTCATTGGTACTCCTGTAGTTGTACTATCGCCCAATTTCTCATCTTCCCAGTCCGAGAGTACCTTGATTGAGCTTCCAAAACTATCCAGTGACACAGAATCCAGCAAGTTTGAGGATGTCGAGACGAGTTCTGTAGAGAGGCTGTCCAAGAGGAAGGGTGGTGTACCCAAGAAGCACGATGATGCCGCTGAAACAGAGACGATCGTGGCTAAGAAGCACAAGAGTCTCGTTGGATATATTTTGGCATCAAAGAATCGTGTTAGTGATTCAAATGTTAAAGGACTAAGGTATACAAGCAATGATTCCACGGATGCCAACAATCTCAAGAGCAATACTGATAGCAATGGATTTTCCACCACAGACGAAGATAGTTCCGGAAAGGTACCTCTTCGTCTAAAGATGGAATCGATGTTTGTCAAACAGGAGACAGAATCAATTGAGGACGACAGCTCAAAGAGGTCTGATTCCTCGGCTCAAGGCAGTGAGAATGGAACTCCAACTCCTGAAAGGAAATCCCGTCATAAATCTAAGCACCATTCCAAGCACAAGAAGACATCTCGAAGCAAGGAACGAAAGCATAGGAGATCATCTGAATTGAAGGAGCGCAAACGAAGAATTGATGCTCGATGTTTGCTAACAGGTGAACACCTGGACAAGGCGAATACACGAGTCCTCACTGCTATGGGTGGACTCTTCTATGCTGGCTGCTTAAACCCTATTAAGCCACCAGATATCTATGCTGTTACCTTAGACGGGGAACGCGGAAACAGGCCGCACATTATGTCCCGAGAGGAAATTCTTCGTGATGCAATCTTGGAAGTGGCTCCTGAAGCCACTAGCGAAGTTCAAACAGGCACCAGACTGTGTGCCTATTGGAGTCAACAGTACCGGTGCTTATATCCGGGAACAGCGGCTGAACCGGGAACGCCTGATTCGATGATTGATAGGAAATTTGTGAGCGTAGAATTTGATGATGGTGATAGCGGCAGAATAGCTTTGGAAGATATTCGTTTCCTTCTCAGTGACTACCCCATTGTTGGTAAGTCATTTCATGGGATTCAAAACAGTAAACTGGAAGTAACTTTTTACCAATTTTGTCCCTCAGAATACGATCCCAATCCGCTATTGTCTCTTGGAAAGAGGAAACGTGGATCAAGCCACGGAAATCAAGATAGAGATGGACATCATAGTGCAGGAATTTCTTCCGTTTGTACAAATGACCTTGCAGGATCGCAAAAGGATCTGGCCAGCAGCAAATCCTCTAAGGAAGCTCAAAGGTTTGCAATCAAATTGTTTTTTTCAACATAGAATACCTTTAATTATAGTTATTGATTTTTGTCCAGTGGGATTAATTCAAGAGGATTAAAATTGCATAGGGAATTATTCCGGGAAACAATCAATTTGTTTTCAAAATGGAATAATTAATGTTTGATTTGTATAAAATGTTTTTCATTAAATTTTTCAGAGAGCGGAGACGCTTGAAGAAGCTTAGAAAGAGCAAACTAAAGCGTTTGTCGTCAGAATCTAATCAGGAACAGCAGGAACGTAAACATCGCCGGAAGTACAAATGTGGTGATGAATTTTGCAAGCATCGGAAGCACAAGAAGCGAAGGAAACATAAGAAGCACCACCATAGGGATACTGAACATTCATCTCCAAATGAGGACGATGTTTTGGCATCTCGTGAGGAAAATAGTACATCGCCCACAACTTCTGATGAAATGGTCCTTGCAAAAGACACCAGTGTGACATCCAAGGCAGACAAATTCAATCCGACCATTAAGGAGGAGACCATGACGGAGGAGGAAGTGGCCTCGTCTGTAACAGAGAGTTCTGGCTCCCTTTATGTAAGTTATTGCAGAAGATTTTTTGAAAGATAATGGGCTTAACTGTGGGCATGTCCTTGTATTTTTATTTTGTAGGAGCCTGGCAAGAAGAAGGAACGTCAGGATTCAACGGAACCAAATAAGAGCAAAATTGCAGCATTTTTGCCCGCACGCCAACTCTGGACGTGGGTCGGGAAGGGATACAGACGAACATGTGCCAAGGGTCGTGTCAAGAAGCAATTCTTTAAGACAATCCAACGCGGAAAGGAGTCCATCCATGTGGGCGACAGTGCTGTCTTCCTCTCCACAGGCCGTCCAGATCGACCCTATATTGGGCGCATCGAATCCATGTGGGAAACTTCAGCCAGCAATATGGTTGTCCGTGTCAAGTGGTTCTATCATCCTGAGGAGACAGAAGGATGCCCCAATTTGAAGTATCCGGTGAGTAAATCAATCGATTTTGCCCCAATTCACCGCCCTTAATTGCTTCATAGTCAATTCATTGGCATAATGAAGAACTTTTGGGAAATTGCTTTCTCTCTCTCCCCAAAAAGTTAATAAATAAATTACACTTTAGCACTTTGCTAAAGCATGTCGGTAAAATTTTCAGTGCAAAACTCCATGGAAATGTGGGTGGAATGCTAATTTTCACCAAAGAGAAATTCAATTGTGTATCAATAAATTCGAAAAGACTAATTTCTACTGAAATAATAGCTTTTATAGTTATAGTAATATTCATTTCATTATTCCTGTTTTTGGAATTTTAAATTTATATAGAAATTTTCGGAAATACATATATATATACACATATATGCATGTATGTATGTATGTGTGTATGGGGAAATGGGGGGGGCACCTTTGAATTAGATGTAATTGTGTGTTTTTCTACTATCTTTAAATCCTTTAAATCAGGCCTGAGCTAAAAGGAAAGCCGAAGTGAATTTGGTGGTGCCTGTTGGCACTCTTCGAAATGCCGCGAAAATTCACCTAGAGAAAATGAGAGGTTTTTTAATGTGAAAATTGTTTAATTCCTTTTAGTATTAAGTCATTTTCACAAGAAAATCCTTTTAATAATTTAATTTAGTTCAATACAATTATTTGGGTTAATTGTGAATAATTGTCGATATTACAAGAAAAACATTGGGCTGAAATTTTGAACTGGAAGATTCATATTTTTTTGAGCTGTCCCAAAATTCAGGATAGGTTTGAGAAAAACCCTTTTGTACAACACTATTTTGGTTAATAAGGAATGCAAAAGTACATACGACAAGAAGGGACACGACCTGCTAATAAGGATAAAATAGAGAAGAAAATATTTTGTCGCATTTCAGAGATTTTTTTCATACCGCAGCGCCGCCAGACGTTTGTCAAGTGAGTTATTTGTGTCTCTATCTGAGTTTTTATGTCTGTTATGTCTTTTTGGCGCAAAAATATTTATCATGGCACCGTGAATGAGCGGGATTAGTTTATAAGTATGGCTATCTGTAATTTCCATTAAAATTATCAACACAAAATTTCCGATATTACACGACTTTTAACGAGCACAGGTTTGCTTTAAATGATGATGATTTTCGGCCAATGAAATAGTTTTTAAGAAATGAAAACACGACATTTCAGCTTTTTAGATTATCTTTCTTTGGCGAGAAATAAAGGAGGAGAAGCTAAAATGTTGAAATCTCGAGTTTTCACTTCTTAGAAATTAAGCCTTATCGTTATATAATTTTGCTTTACCATTGGTTTGTAGAGCTAAAGTATGGTGTAATAAGGTTCAATTTCACTTAAAAAAAGGAGAAAAAGCCCAATTTTAAGGCTGCTCAATTCAAAGGGTTCCCCTCCCCATTTCATCCGTATAAGTTAGTTTATTAGTCAACTCGGATGATATGGCTCGTATCATGTAAAATTAATCCAATTTCAATTTTCACACTAGGGGAGACTGGGGCAAAAAGTCACAAATCGAAAAATTCAAAATTCAATATCTTCCAAGGTAAAAAGGTAGGGGCTCAATTTTTTTTCTATAGATAGCCTCCATAGACCTTCTTCAATGTCATAAGTTTCTTAGAGTTCGAACAAGGAATTTAGAAAATAAAAAATATCGAAATTTTTAGTCCTATTTTTGAAATATTTTCCTTGCAAAAGATAACAATTACTACGTACTTATTTTCCAAAATTGATGCACTGGTGAATATTTCCTAAATAATTTGGATTTTTTGAATACGAATTCGCTATCTATTTTAGAATTTCACAAAAGTTCTTTTCTCCAGAAATCCTTTTATTAAAAATGGCCACTTGGGGTAAAAAGTAACAAAAGGTATAAAGCAAAAAGTAACAAAAAAGCGAAGCAGTTTTTGATGTCTCACGGCGAAAAGAAACGTCATTATCATGTCTCGCCGCTTGCTGTTTGCATTGGTTAAACGATTTGCAGTCTTTTGTATGTTTTTTCTAACATAGCTTAAAAAAGCTTAAAAAAGCTTTCTCGTTTTCTCGCTTTTCTCGTAGAGAAAACGGTGTTTTACAAAGGTGTATGTAGATGAATAAATTTTCTATGAAAATATGTCCTCTAGGTATTTTTTCAAATTTACGGAAGCCCGTAATGAAACGAATCAAAATATGATAATACCCAATGTCTGGTACTATTTGCCTCAGCATTTTTGAGAATAGTCACAAAATTACATTTTAGAGATTGGCTCGATAAACGTATTTCCTTACAAAATATAGGAAAATTAGTTTCACAAAGTTGTAGAGCGGTAAATTTCCTATAAAACTGCGCTAATTACAAATTTTTGAAGCGCTCAAGTGTAAATAAATAAAATATCCGTTTTGTGACTTTTTGCCCCAGTCTCCCCTACTGTTTTGTAAACGTCTCAATTTAGGACCAAAATTTTATGTTAAAAACAATTTTGTAAAATTGTTGTCTAGGTAGGGCTTGAAATAAAAAACCTTTGGTTGAAAATTGGGTTTCTAAAAGTTTAAATTTAAGGTAGAATAGCTTAATTCAGAAGCTGCTCCAAATGGTTTTTTTTTATTAAAATATTAATAAAAATGAATAGGTTTCAGATTTATTAGGACCATAAAGAGTCAAATAATAGTGACAAAAATAATGTTCATATGTATTAACAGAATTTTAGTGTTGTTTTTATTAACGAGAAATTCTATATTTACATTCGTAGTTCTGAAAAATTTTCATTTGATACAGGTTCTGAATTACGCTTCTCCTCCCTATATAAAATTGAATACTCCCAACGGAATTATAGCGTACCCGCTACTTGGTCCTGTTTTAATAACTATTTTTCTTCAAAATTAGTGATTCTGATTCCTTAAAAGAAATAATGATACATTAATGGCATAGGGGAAAGCGTGCTACGTTCGGACGACAATTTATTTTTTTTCTCTATGTTGAATTGTTTGTTTGAATTGAATTGTTTTATTTTTTTCATGCCCATATACACAAGGTACATCGTAGGACTATACATAGTCCTACATACATGTTCCTTGTGAATTTCATCTATAGCTCTTTTCAGATAATTTGAGGCATTGTACTCTAGTTATTAAAATATAAATATTAGAATGGACCAAATTAATTTATAACACATTGAAAAAAAAATAATTTGTGCGAAACAAATCGTCCGAAGGTAGCGCGTTTGCCCCTATTTATTAACATAATGAACATCAATTATCATTTTTTTTATATTTATCATTTGTATATTTTTATTTTAGTTGAATATGGATTATTATGTCCATTAAATTAAGGTTTTAATATAATATAGAGAATACCATTTTACAAAATATTATACTCAATGAAACAATTGTTTTTCTTTCTTTTTAGTGTTTCTTGTAGTTGCACTAATTGTGTTTATTTAAATTTCTTTACAATTACGCAATAGTGATCATGTAGTATGTTTTATGTAATTATTGTACAACAGAGGTGTGCAAGAAACCGTTGAAACCGAATTAACGTCAAAAGAAGTTTGTTATAGTAGCGTTTTGACCATTGACGTCGATTGACGTACATGTTTCATTTGACGTTAATTCGGTTTCAACGGTTTCTTGCACACCTCTGTTGTACAGGGTTCATTGGTAAAAATAAAAGGGTCACTGAGGATCCTTCTTGAAGGGTCATGGCCTAAAAGGCCCAATTTCATCAAAGCAAATGGGTAAAATTGATCTTTATTTAAAAAATCACTACTTCAGTGTGATCCAAGGAAAGGGTGCCCTGCAGTGAGATCAAAGAGAAAAACTCAGCTAAAAGGGGAAAGTACTCTCCATTCAAACGTTTGAGCCTTCGCAATGAATTTTCTTTTATTTTTCTTAAGAGACTTACACGTTTCTATTAAAAATATTAGTTCAGATTATCAATTATTGATCATTATGTGTAAGTGCCTTAGGATAAATAAAAGAAATTCACGTTATTCGGAGGCATAAACGTTCGAAGGGTGAGTACTTTCCCTTACTTTTCAAAGGATCAAAATTCGACAGTTTTGTAAAAAAAATTATATGATCCTAAAGAAGGATCTAAATGAACCATTTGAAAGGGTAGATCATAGATCTTCCGAAAGGATCGCTAAAGGGATCTGTTTGATCCTTTTATTTTTACCAGTCACATCTAAAGTTTGGTTATATGAACTTAACTTCTCCAATTTCTTTTTAGGCAAGATTTTTTTCTGGTAAAATTTTGCACTTACGATTGGATATTAAGGACAATTGATCCATTTAAAATTTAACTTTGACTTAAGTACACGTAATACATTAAAATATTGGATTTTGAGCTTTTATTATGATTGTGATTGCTCCGTAAGTTCATGGATGAGTTTCCAGAATTATTTTGGTGTGTTGAACAAGATTACCATTGCATTGTTCATTTGAGGATTTTCTAAAGAGATTTCTTTCTATAATATCAAGAAATAATTTTATCAGGGGGAAATGGGACACCTTTGAATTGAAGTACCTTTAAAATAGGGTCTTTTGTCCTAATTATAAATGCAACTGGGGCACACCCTGATACAATTTAGCTCGACCAGTTAGACGAACAAGTCGTGAAGCTAAATTTTATTACGATAAGCCTTAGTTCCTTTCAAATATAGGAGAAAAAAACCAATTTCAAAAGTACCCCAATTCAAATGTGCCCCACTTCCCCTAGTAGGGTGAAGTGGGGCACTTTTAAAAGTGGGGCACCTTTGAAATTGGGATTTTTCACCTATTTTTAAATAAAATTAAGTCTGATCGTGATATAATTTAGCTTCTCAATCTGTTTGTGCACCTAAATTATATCACGATAAGGCTCAATTTTATTTAAAAATAGGTGAAAAATCCCAATTTCAAAGGTACCCCACTTTCAAATGTGCCCCACTTTCAAATGTGCCCCACTTCCCCCTAATAACTTTTGGAGTAAAAAGTGCCTGAAGAGACATGAAAAAACTCAAAAGGCTTATTTATCATTAGATAAAAAAATAGTTTACGACTTTTTACTTTGCGTTATCTCACAATTTGAAAATTTTTCAATGATTTTTTTTAAATAACTTAAAATTAAATGTATAAAAATTAGGTTTTAAAATTTAGGAAACTTTCGTGAAATTTATAGGTAGGGAAATTTATATAAAGAACACTTAAAATATTATAGATAAGAATTTATTTGAATCATTGCAATTAAACGTTAAAATTTTGTAAAATCTTTTATAATAACCTTTGTGTATTTTATTGCATTTTTTAGGGAGCTCTTTTTGAATCGCCTCATGAAGATGAAAATGACGTCCAGACAATTTCTCACAAATGCGAAGTGCTTTCTGTAACGGGATTCAACAAGAAATTCGGTAGTGATCCTAAGCATTACCAGTCCATTTACGACAACAATGACACGTACTATCTGGCCGGATACTACGATCCCACAGCGCTCACCATTAAAATGCAACCGGATATCCCGGTACTGACTTCCAGTGACAAGTGAAAGACTTCATATATCCGAGATTTTTTGAACAATTATTAACGGGATCAGAGGAAAATGTGATTTGCTGACTGGCCACAGGGTGTTTTACGTTGTATCTTTTTGTGAAAAATATCCCTTTTCTTGAGGGAAATTGGAAAGAATCTACATGTTTTGGATAAAAAAATGGTACTGAAGTGTTTTATATATCTACATAAAAAAGTGAAGTGTACAATATTAAAAAAGTAGGTGGTAAAGGCAAGAAATCAATAAAAATTGAGTGCAATTTTTATATAAAAATATAATACATTATAAAGGATTAGGAATTTAAGGTGATATGAGGCGATAGATGATGAAAGAAATGATGAGAAGACTAGTTAAGTGACTCCCATGCAATAAATGCAGTAGTTCTTTTCACTTCCATTTTTTGAAAATCATTTAATTTTCTTCTCTTCAATCTGCAAATTTATTTCTCTCGACTCACACATAAAACAATGAATTTGAAGGTGATACTTATTTGGTGCTATTGATTTCATTTTTTTGGCTTTTCTTTTATGCATCCTTCCTTCATAATAAACTTATTCTACTGAACAGTTGAATACCATTAACGGAAAATCAAAAGAAATACAATGCTTGAGCGGCATAATCTTACATTTGTGTATTTAGTAGAATATTAAAAGATTTGTTGTCATTTTTGTAAGTGAGATAAATTTTATGTTTACGTCATTTTACACGTAATATTTTTGCAGCATAAACTCTTGATGCAATCATAGAAATAAAGGAAAACTTCTTATATGCCAATTGAATGCTTAATAAAAATATAAGATTTATCTTTCAGTAAATAGTTTTTTATTACAAATACAATCAAGTACTAGATGGTAAAATGTGTTGTAGATTATTAGATGTCGTAGATTAATTAAGACAAACAATACTCCTGTAAATAGTTATTTGTGGTTCTTCGTACACTTAAATTTTTCAGCAATTTCTGACAAAGACAGCAGCAAGATGAATTGAAAAGAGATTTTTTTCTCTGGCATAACATAAAACAACAAAAAATATATTCTAAGATATTTACTTCTATCATAAAATATTTACATGAATAATCATTTGAATGTAACAAGAGCAGTATATTTTTAATGTGTAAAATTTAGATAATAGGTTTTTCTTCTCTCACAATTTTGATGTTAATAGTTTATAGTGCGCTTGAAAAAGAGTCAAGAACTCTTCTTAAAATTCTAACCTCTCATGCAAGTAAAATCATGTATACTCTCTGTCAAAAAAAAAAATAATTAAATAAATAAAACTGAAAAAATTGTGACGCAAACACATTACCAGTGAATGTAATTCTTAAGTGAAGATGGTAGAATTACAGGATTTATGATTATTCGAGCAGGTGAAAAATTAAATGTTGAAACTGTTAACATACCAAACTTACAGAATAAGAGATTCTTCTTGAAACTATCTTTATCATAGGAATATCAATACTGAGAAAAATACTATAGTTTTTTAAAATCTACTAGTATACAGAAAATGTGAAATAAAAAGGTGTACAATAAAAAAATTTTTTTAATTTTCGTTCCATTTGTCTTTCCGATGAGCCGCAGATGATATGAACCATGGATATGAACTTGCAAAAACTCTTAAGTTGTAAGTATTAGATGAAAAACTAAAAAATGACTTTTTTGAATGTAAAATCTTAATCAAAAAGCCGTAAAAAATAATGATTTAATTTTAAGTTAAAAAAAATCACGAACACATGTTGATTTAGCTTATTACCTCTTTAAGGACGAGAGGGTCGAAAACTGAGGATCAGAAAAATACTTTTTCTGACTTCTTAAATATATTACTTTAAAATACTGTAGCAAAATTTTTGTTTTTGGGTTACCGGTAACCTAATCGTCCTTAAAGGGTTAACCCCATTGAATAATAAGGAAAATTTTTAAACTCGATTATCTTGCAAACATCTTGGGGGAGGGGGAGCTACTTTCAAATCAATCAGAATAAGATTCCAGGAGATATAGCATTTTTACACATTTGAACGCAACCAGAGTATTTCAAGTGTATCACATTTCTCTCACAACTCTACTCAATAAAGTCTCCGGGAAGGATCCGGAAGAAATATCAGACCACGAAGGCTTTCACAATGCCCTTACAAAAGGAGACAGAGGGAACTATGAGATGGGTTTTTCATGCCGTATGGATTTTACATTATGAAAAACGGATTGCGGGCCTCAGTGAGAATAGAAGGATGAGAAGCAATTAATATATTGGGAAAAATCTTTCATTCCTCCCTTCAATTCCCTCCGTTCCTTCCTTCCTTCAGGTCCCACGTTCGGGGCAAGGACTATGTCCCACACTCCCCTGTGTTCTCCGGTGAGAACACTCCCACGGAGGTTGAGATGGGAATTTGGGAGAGGTGGATGTGGCAGAGGTTACTCCGGAAAGCTCAGCATTGGGCTTGGTGTTCTTGGGGGCTCCCGGTGGCTTCAGTGGCTTCAATGCTTGGTGGTGATGATGGTGTTGCTGCTGGGGATTGGGCTGGTGGAGATGGGCGAGGTGATTGATGTTGCCTCCTCGGCGGTCAGTGGTGAAAGAGAGGCCGATTGGCGCTCTTTTTCTTATCAGCTGCTACTGATTTTTCTACCTCCTCTCCTCGTCGCTAGCGCCCTCGTCGCCTCAGCAGGGCAACACACTCCACAGTTTTAAATTTAAATATGTTGCGCTCGCAACAAATAGTGCAATGTACAATCATGAATAAAAATTATAAAAACTTAAGAAAAAAATAATAGAAACTTATGAAACCAAAATCTTTTTCTTTTCTTTTGCACTTAAAATATTTTATTTCTAAGTTTATTTTGCAAGTTTGTTTATTATGAATTTTACATTGTTGGAAAAATCATACTTTTTCTGAGACGTAAGAGAATTTCCCAATAAATTCACCTGGATATCTAGAAAGGAGGTACTTTAAAGAAATTACAGTTAAAATTTTGTCTTAATTGGTCAAAAAGGAAAGAAGCTGTGAGCAAATATGCCCTTAATGTGGCCATAAGTAATGCTACTACCATATATGGAATCGCGATTACTCTACCCACTCTACCAGATGATTTTTATCTGCTCGAACTCCAAGAGAGAGCAGTAATCCCACAATCCAATTTTTTTTTTTAACTTTTCATCATCTTAGCTACCAAACGGTGAGAGACAGTGACTTCTGATCTTTGGTGACCCCCCCCCCACAAGTCAACATTCTCTACCGCACTAATTTACCCAAATTACCCCCGCCCCTCCAACCCCAACATGTTTTTTTTTTGACTTTGCAAAAATTGGCCCTGGCAAATTTTGTTCATTTTTGGATATGTTTTGGAGGCAGGCCAGCTGAACATGTCGATGTCGACACCTATCGCCAGAAATATCGCCATCTTGGATTATTCAAAGTCAAAGTTCAACCAACCTGGAGGGCCTAATTTTCAACGGATTTGGTGGATTTGGTTAAATTTGGATTTTTTTACCAGATATTGAAATTCTGAGCCTGGTTGCGTTGATCGCAATTGGCAATGAATCGGAAGTTTTCCCTGGTTTTCAACGAATTCCGTGCGGATTAAAAGTAGTCGGAACGAAAAGATTCAACTGTCTAAAAGAAATGCAATAACAAACAATACTTTTTGACCAGGTTCTACAATAAATTGATAGAATATTTAAAAATTTTACCTTAATAAAAGAAATTAAAGTTTTATTCTGAAAAATATGCATATAGTGTTTTCAAATTTCCCACGTCACAAAATATCAAGGCGTATTTGATTGATTGTTTGATTGATTGATTGATTGATTGATTTATTTTCATCTTTTTAAAAATCTATTTTAAACATCTATTTAAAAAATGATTTCTGAAATTGACTCCTAATAGTAGGCAAAAATGCATAATTCTATATGCATAAGCAAGAAGTGCATAAACCCGGGATTCAGTGTAATGTGCATAATCCCAGGGCGGTATCGTATCCCTTGCGCTTTCACCCAGTCACAGAGAATATTATTCTGTTTTTTGGTCATTCTCTAAAAAAAAACAATCTTAAAAATCATTACTATAGAATTTGTCTCAAGGAAGATAAAATACGACATTTACGGATTTAAGCAACGAAATTAGTAAAAATTATTAAAATCTAATTTGTAAAAAATTCTTATGTTGAAATTTTCATGAAATTTTAAATTATTTTTCACTTACTATTTTTTACAGTGTATCATGTGTCACTTCAAAATTTTTGTTTATCACGCTGTAAATTCCGGTTAGACTTGCAGCTTCATCCTCCGTACACCTGCAATTTCCTGAACTTCTTGATAATTTTCGAGGAAAATTTGTTAAAATGATAAAGCTAACATCTAGTGTGGACTTTACAGATGGAATTCTTGTAATTCCTAGTGTTTGTGTGGGAAATGTGGCTCAACTGGCAGCGGATTTGATTGTTGAGACACTGAAGATGCAAAAAGTAGGAATACTGTGGCATCCGGCTGTGATTCCTATCATTGGACCTCCTGCGTACTGGCGAGACAACAAGGATTCAACAACAACAGCTTGTGAACTCTTTACAGTGGATGTCGCAGAAACGAACAAAATCTCTGTCCTGCAAATCCGGTCTCCTTTGGTAGCATCCCTGATGTTTGATTTCTTCCAACAACTTATGGAATTTGTGGAGAAACAGAAATTCAGAGAA
Organism: Phlebotomus papatasi; assembly: GCF_024763615.1. Classification (NCBI taxonomy): domain Eukaryota; kingdom Metazoa; phylum Arthropoda; class Insecta; order Diptera; family Psychodidae; genus Phlebotomus; species Phlebotomus papatasi. The sequence goes on from NC_077222.1 coordinate 59,263,718, forward strand.
GTTATAATTCTCAGCAGTTGCTATGCTCATGAGAAGCATCTTGTTGAAGAGAGTCCCTTTGAGTACAATGCTTCGAAAGAATTTCAGAGGATTCGTCATGACAAAATTAGTCCTCTGAACTGGAAGCAGCATTCAGGCGAGGGATTTCCTCATATCCTGGGTGGTGGATTTGCTTCGCAACTCTTTCAGAGATTCGAAGAACGGAATATACCTGCTCTTTTGCTCTACAAATATGTATCTGAGGGAGATAATTCCCCAGATGCACGACAAATGACCAATAAACTCAATGAATACCTTGGTGTTCTGCCCAAGAAGGAAGATGGAACAGCCAGGCTTACTACACCACCCTCCTGGAAGCTACTATTTGGGGATGCTGCACCCAGGAGCATGTTTTGAAACCGCAATAATAAAAAAAAATTGTAAAATCCCAATAAATTTTCTTAACTGAAAATTCTTTGAACTTTTTTCTTTTTTTTTTTAATTTGCTGCAAAAGACTTGGAAATATACAGATCGATGCCCATGAACTGTAGACCTTATATTTACCTCCACCTGTCCAGACAACAAAAAAAGTCAGTGATCTAATTAGGTCACTGCAAAGATTGATGCATACAAAAGCCATCCGGAAGTGACTGGACAGATGGACAAGTGCAATTTTAGTTGATTTGAATCACCGAAGCATGGTCTCTGGCTCTATAAAAACTTTTGCTGAACAGATATGCAACGCAGTTTGAGAAAAATGAGATCAAATGTAGCTCTCCTGGTTGTGGGAGTGATTATTTGTGTGAGCTTTTGTGCTTTTGTGGCAGCGGGGCTCAAATGCCAGACAGAGGATGGACCAACAGAGGACGATGTGAAAAGAATTGTTAGAATCTGCATGAGGAAGATCGGTGAGGAAATCGACGAGGACAACGACTATGATGATGACGATCAGCGTGACTCGGATCAGGACAACTATAGAAGTAGAAATCGGGATCATTTGCGTGGCAGACAGGGCAGATATCGACGCAGTACCTACAGAAATTCAGACCGAGACAGAAGTCGCTATTCAGGATCATCTGGATCCTCTGGATCTGGCTACGGACAGAACAACAGCCAATCCAACTATGACAGACGATCAGAGTACGACAGAACATGCCTGATTCACTGCTTTTTCCAAGAGATGAAGATGACGAATGAGGATGAGTTTCCAGACAAACACAAAGTGCTGCATGTGCTCACGAAGGAACTTAGGGATCGCCAGCTCAAGGACTTCTATACAGATTCAATTCAGGAGTGTTTTCACATCCTGGAGATGGATCAAAGACGGGATAAATGTGAATTTTCCCGGAATTTAATCTTTTGCCTCGGAGAACGCGCGAAAGCAAATTGTGACGACTGGAATGACAACACGGTTATCTTCTAACCATGGATTTTTTGGCTAATCGACAAACGCGATATACACAGGACACTTCTTAGAATTTAAAAAGGCAATGTCAAGTGTAGAAAATTAAAGTGATAAATAAAATATTCACTTCATGAGCATTTTCCGAGGCATTTTCTTCAAAATTACAATCACTTGCTTTATGGCAGTTACTTAAAATTTAAATTTTACGCGGGATTTTTTTTGCTGGATTTCGCTAGATGGCGGGGATTTCTCAAGACAAGGCGAAGAGTGGCGAAAATATGTTGCATGCAAGTACGCGCTTGAAAATTTCAAGCTTTCAATTTCTCAAAGTTTTATTAATTTTAAAAGAAATTTCATTAAAAAGCACTACGAACATGTTGAAATAATCATATTCTCTATTTCTTGTTGTTTGTCTCTTGTATTTTTTGGCTAAATTGCAGGATAAAAACCAGTCACAATAAATTTCAATATTTCTTGAAATTTTCAAACCCTTTTAACGTATTATTTACGTTTTTTGTAAATGCGAGCGATTGTTGTGTGATCCGTATTTTTCTTAATTTTCCGAATAAATAGTTTAAAAATGGTTGATATTAAGAAATTCACAGATGTAGATCTCTATGGATTGCTAGGAGTGGAAACAACAGCTACATCCATTGAGGTAAGTCAGAAAAAGCTGTCCAATAACAAAAGAGGTTATTTTTTTGTTTGAATGTTTTTTTTGTAGATCCGGAAAGCCTACCGGAAGAAGGCCCTTGATTGCCATCCGGACAAAAATCCAGACAATCCCAAAGCAGCTGAACTCTTTCATGAACTAGCTAAAGCACTTGAAATCCTCTCAGACGAATCTGCAAGAGCAGCATATGACAAAGTCTTGAATGCCCGGAAAGCTGCTGAGCTCAGAAATCGGCAGCTGGACAGTAAGAGGAAGAAACTAAAAGCGGATCTCGAGGAGAGGGAGAGAGCAGCCAATGCAGAGGCTAATAGAAAGAAATCTTACAGCACAGAGGCGAAATCTCCTGAAGATGAGCTCAAGGAAGAAATTGAGAGGCTGCGAAAGGAAGGATCTCGTCTTCTTGAAGAAGAACAGGAATTGCTAAGGCAGCAAATTCACCAAACTCTCCAGAATTCAACAGTATGGGATTCATCCAAGCATCGAATAAAAATTAAGTGGCATGCTGCCAAGGGGGATCCTACAAATGGGGGCTACAACGAGGAAGTTTTGAGGAAATTCCTTCAGAAATTTGGAGATATTGAAGCAATTGTGGTCTCTACGAAGAAATTGGGCAGCGCAATTATTGAATACAAGACACGGGAAGCCTCAGAAATGGCCATTGCGTATGAGAAGGGCAATCCAGAGAATCCCCTTAAATTGGAATGGATTGGAGAGCCTCCGAGAGACAGTAAATCCGCCACACAGACTTCCCAGAATGTAACAGAGAAAGATTTTGAAGATCTAGTACTGAGACAAATGCGTCAGGCAGAAGAGAGGAAGAAACTGATTGAGCAGATGATGAAGGAAGATCAGGAAGAGGAGGAATGTTTATGAGAGTAAAAGAAAATAAATTTAGTAGGTTTTGAGAAATAAAATTTTTACAGTGTATGAATTCCGTTATTTCAAAACCGTTATTCGAAGCTAACTTCATGTTATTTTGTGCCAGACAGACTCGTGGATTTCACAAAAATAGCCAATTTTCCTGGCAAAATTCCTCATATTCCCAGCTTAACTAATTAGGAAGTGACTCAGAAGAATAATTTCAGGATATCAGAATGCCACAGGGACGCAGGAAGATTGCCTTCAGTGGGAAAAAGAAGAAAGAACAGTTGGCGGCAAAGAGGCAAGCAAAAGCAAGTCTGTAGAAAACATGAACTGGGACCAGGAATTTTTCCTAATCTCGAGATTTACTTTCAGCACATCCCAATCATTACCTTCTGAACAAGACATTAAAGGATGAGGAATCTGATGATCAAGCTGCTAGGCGGGGTCAACCCTTGGAAGTTCAGAAGCTGAACTTCCAGCCAGGAAAACTTGGGGCTGATGGACGAGTCAATCGCTACGTTTTCCACTTCTACCGCGAGTCAGACAAGCAAATCAAAGAGGCAAAGGAGTTTGCTAAGAAGGAACTCTGTCCAGTTCCGCCTGAGGGTCTCGAGGTGGGAGACAATTTTTTCCTAGGATACGACTTCCCGCAGAGGCCTCCTTGGAATTTTGAGATGTCCAAGGAGAAGCTGGAATGGAACGAGAACAAGTATTTCAGGGTAAGTTTATCTAATCTTCTCAAGCTCTTCCGGTCACCAAGAATCTCTATTTCTGACCACGCAGGATTACATGCAGAATCTGGAAAAGGTTCACTACGATGAACGGAAAATCCTGAGCTATTGTGAACTTAATTTAGAGACATGGCGTCAATTGTGGCGTGTTCTTGAGCTCTCGGATATTGTCCTGCTCATTGCGGATATTCGTTTTCCAACTCTCATGTTTCCGCCCTCTCTCTATCAGTACGTGAACCAAGAGCTCCGGAAGAGCATGATTCTGATCCTCAATAAGATTGATCTCGTGCCTCCGGCTATTGTTCTCGCGTGGAAGAAGTACTTCGAGGAGAAATATCCTTCTCTCCACATCCTCACCTTCACCTCTTTCCCTTCCTACAATCTGCGCGGGCCTCAGGGCTCCTCTACCGGTATCCAGATCCGTCGCCGACGTGGGAAGATGCGAATGGCGGCTGAGGGAGCTCATGAAGTGTACAAGGCTGTCAGTGATATTGTCAAGAGCACTGTTGATATCTCCAGTTGGGAAAGGAAGATTCTCGAGGAGCTCAATTTGAGCGATGGGGATGATGAGGAGGACGAACCAGAGACGCCAGAAATTGTGCATGAGGAAGAGAAAGATCTCGACTTCCAGACCTATGTGCCACACAAAAATGGCATTCTCACAATTGGCTGTGTAGGATTTCCAAATGTGGGCAAGTCCTCGCTGATGAATGCTCTGATGGGCCGCAAAGTTGTGAGTGTGAGTCGAACTCCTGGCCACACAAAGCACTTCCAGACTATTTTTCTCACGCAAAATGTCCGATTATGCGATTGTCCGGGATTGGTTTTTCCATCGGCAACTCCTAGAAGCCTTCAGGTAAGCTCATATTTTGATTAATTTTCGAAAATTTTTCTTTCGGAACCTTGAAATTTTCCCTATTTTAATTTTAAACTGCGTTATAGAACCTATCAGTTATTTTTGATGTCCTCAATAAGTCCCGCCTGAAATCTATAGTGGCCACGCCCCTTTAATTTTTTAGGATCCCCATATACCTTTTTTTACTCAATTTTTGAGCATTACAAAAATTAATATTCCATAATTTCCAAAATAATATTCCTGTCATTAAAGTTTAGGCCACACCCCTTTCTCAAAATTATTATTGAAAGAAGAAATTATTAGAATGTTAAAATTGTTTGGAAAAGAGGTAGTTCTAGATATCTAAACCTCGCCTCCCTACAATCCATGATTATTTTTTAATAATATGAAATTATTTTTAAAAGAAGTTCCAAATGTTCAGATAGGGGAGACTGGGGCAAAAAGTCACAAATCGAAAATTTTAAAATTCAATATCTTCCAAGATAAATAAGATAGCAGCTTAATTTTTTTTTCCATAGATAGCCTCCATAGATCTTCTTCAATGTCGTAAGTTTGTTAGAATTTGAACAAGGAATTTAGAAAATAAAAAATATTGATATTTTTAGCCCTATTTTTGAAATATTTTCCGTGCAGAAGATATCAATTATATTAGCTACTTATATTAAATTTGATGCACTGGTCAATATCTCTCAAATTATCTGGATATTCTTTGAATACGAATCCGCTATCTATTTTAGAATTTTACAAAGATTCTTTTCTCCAGAAATCCTTTTATTAAAAGCGACCACTTGGGGTAAAAAGTAACAAAAGGTATGGAGCAAAAAGTAACAAAAACCGAAACAATTTCTAATGTCCCACGGTGAAAAGAAACGTCAATTGGTTAAACAATTTGCAGTCTTTTGTGTGTTTTCTGTAAAATAGCTTAACCCTTTAACGACGAGACACTTTTTACTGACTGAAAATCAACAATAAAAATTAAACAGAGAAACATAATCAGTGATAAGTTTTAAATTTAACCTTAGAAAGTCCAACAGAGTCTGATTCGGTTTATTTTGTGCTGCTATGAACTATAGGGACAAAAATGGCCCAAAAATTTAAGTAAATTATCTGACAATACCAATGAATAATATTTTTCGCTTTAATGAAAAATATTACTTATGAGTATTGTAGTTTTCATTGCCTAAAGGGTTTTGCTTAACAAAAATTCAAAGTATAAAAAATAAATAAAATCAATTATGAATTTGGGAATTTTAAAATTCGCCATTTTGAGCTTAAATATTTACTACATAGCAAATAGCTAGAGACTTGCAAAAAATATTCTAGATTCCTTAAACCTTCTACTTTATAATTATGTACAGACATAAGAAAAAAATAACTTTAGGTAGTCAGGAAAATTTATTTGCATTATGGGACACCGGTGTTCCAATCGTCCTTAAAGTGTTAAAATGCGCTTTTTTCGCTCAGATAGAGAAAATAGTGTTTTACAAAGGTGTAGAGGAATAAATTTTCTATGAAAATATGTTATCTAGTATTTTTTTAATTTACGGAATCCCGTAACAAAGCGAATCAAAGTGTGATATTGGGTGCTTCAAAAAAAAAAAATCTTTTTGGCCCGGCCGGAAAATTAATCTAATGATGAAATAATTAAATGCTTCTTAGACATGAAAAATATCGGACGTCGTTTAGAGGTGCTCCAAGGCCAGTTTATATAAAGTGAAAAATTTCAAAAATTCATAAATTTCTCTATGAAAACTACTGAGAATTTTATCTAAATATTTTAGTGGAATATTGCTAATTTAGTGTACAATGTTTTTGCAAAATTTTATTGAAATCAGATAAGAAATATAGATTTAAAAAAAAATAATTGGCAAGTTTAAAATGTTCAGAAACAAAAATGTGCCAACTCATTTATTCGCTAATAATTCATCTTTTCTAGTGATCAAAATTTAATTAATGAGAGCTCATTGGAAAGGTAATGAGTTATACTCCTAAGACCTGTCCTTGAAAAACCTTTTTTAGCCCCCAATAGACTTTCACGAAGCTTTCTCCATTTACCCAAGTAACAAAATCTTTTTTTAAAATTTTTTTTACCCTGTTTTTACATCGACCTAAAACACAAAATCCTTTCCTCCTAAGACTTGTCCTTGACAATTCTCTTTTTTAGCCCCAATAGATTTTTTTCACGAAGCTTTTTTCATTTACCCAAGTAGCAAAATCTTTTTTTTTTAATTTTTTTTGTTGACCCTGTTTTTATATTGACCTAAAACACAAAATTCTTTCCTCTTAAGACCTGTCCTTGACAATTTTTTTTACCCCCAAAAAATTTTTTCACCAAGCTTTTTTCATTTACTCAAGTAGCAAATTTTTTTAATTTTTTTTTTAACTGAACGAAATCGCCAGGGCCAATTTTTTGCAAAGTCAAAACATATGTTTTTAGAGGAGATAAAAGGGATGGGGTAATTTGGGTAAGTTAGTTCGATAGAAAATGTTGACTCGTTGGGTGGGTCACCGAAGACCGAAAGTCAATATATCTTACCGTTTGTCAACCAGGATGGAGAGATGTTGAAAAAAAGCACGATTGTTAAAACTGCTCTCTCTTGGAGTTTGAGCTCTTAAAATTGATTGAACGTGTGAAAAACTTCAAGATCTATTAAATAAACTACATTTCGTCTAAATCAGTTAACTCTTTAACGACGACACACTTTTTACGGACTGAATATCAGCAATAAAAATTAAACTGAGAAACATAATCAATGATAACTCTTACATCTAACCTTGGAAAGTCCAATAGAGTCTGATTCGGTGTATTTTGTGCTTCTATGAACGATAGGGACAAAAATAGCCTAAAAATTTAAATAATTTTTCTGACAATACCAATGAATAATAATTTTCACTATAATTAAAGATATTACGTATGAGTATTGTAGTTTTTATTGCTAAAAGGGGTTTTCTTAAAAAAAAAATGAGAAGTATAAAAAATAAATAAAATCAATTATGAATTTGAGAATTTAAATATTCGCCATTTTTGAGCTTAAATATTTACTACATATCAAATAGCTAGAGCCTTGCAAAAAATATACTAGATTCCTTCAACCTTCTACTTTACAATTATGTACAGACATAAGAAAAAAATAACTTTAGGTAGTCAGGAAAATTTATTTGCATTATGGGACACCGATGTTCCAATCGTCCTTAAAGGGTTAAAAATACACACTCTTACGCAATCTTTTCATTGGCCTTAAAAATTCTAAGTTGTATAATACAATGACTAAACATGAAACGGATTTTCAAGCGCTCTTGCAGCTAAAATGGAAGAAATAAAAAACATTTAAAGAAATTGAATTGAAATAAATCTTTTTATTTATTTATTTTATTTTATTTTATATTACTTTATTACTCTTACCAGGACCAAATTTGCATGGGTTCCCAAGGATCTCTGGCATCAGATCTACCTATTTTATGCTCTATAAAAGCATGTAAGGCTCTCAATTATGAACCACAGCATATGTTTGAAAAAACAAATATATTTTCGGAAATTTTATTGTGATTTTTATAAAATTTTTGGTTCTTTTTTATTCCAAAGATTTCTCACCGAATTATCACACCTTCTTCCTAATTCACTTCATTAGGGACTTAACAAACCCTTCTCCACGGTTTCGGATGGCTTTCGAACATTTCCTATCGAAATCTGGTAAGTTTCTAGCTGTCTGACCCTTTTTCCTGAGATTTGTCTTCAAAATTCCCCAATATTTCTTAATCTTCCGAAGCGTAAGACGTATTAAATATGTTTCCCATAGCCTTAAAATCCTTCGATAAGATGAACGTTGAGTTTACGCAACCTTGTTTTAGCACTCTGACACTGTTTGTCGGTCAAATGAGGGCAGCCTGAGCTTTGTAGGTTATCAAACCATTCCTCCTCTTGATTTTATGAACGAAGCTCCAATGTATTCCCATCATTTTTCCAACATATTACACGGAAAGATCGAATTGCTTTTCAAAAAGCTCTAGTACTTTCTGTTACTTCCTCTTGTACTGAATCCTGGGCTTTCGGCCACTTGGTCCTGGCTTCTGAGCATCAGTCATGAAATTCTTGAACCGAATTATAATCTTCCAGATGGTGGAATGACACACCTCCCGGTCATTTTACCGATTTCAGCGTTACCAGCATATGGATTCTTAAGATATCTCTCAACATTTAATTCTCGCAAAGAAGGATTTTGTGTTTTAGGTCGATGTAAAAACAGGGTCAACAAAAAAATTTAAAAAAAAAAGATTTTGCTACTTGGGTAAATGAAAAAAGCTTCGTGAAAAAAATCTATTGGGGCTAAAAAAGAGAATTGTCAAGGACAGGTCTTAGGAGGAAAGGATTTTGTGTTTTAGGTCGATATCAAAACAGGGTCAACGAAAATAAAAAAAAAGGATTTTGTTACTTGGGTAAATGGAGAATGCTTCGTGAAAGTTTATTGGGGGCTAAAAAAGGTTTTTCAAGGACAGGTCTTAGGAGTATAACTCATTACCTTTCCAATGAGCTCTCATTAATTAAATTCTGATTACTAGAACATAAATTATTAGCGAATAAATGAGTTGGCACATTTTTGTTTCTGAACATTTTAAACTTGCCAATTATTTTTTTTAATCTATTTCTTATCCGATCTCAATAAAATTTTGCAAAAACATTGTCTACTAAATTAGCAATATTCCACTAAAATATTGAGATAAAATTCTCAGTAGTTTTCCGTATAGAGAAATTTATTCCGGGCGAATTTATGAATTTTCGAGATTTTTCACTTTATATAAACTGGCCTTGGAGCACCTCTAAACGACGTCCGATATTTTTCATGTCTAAGAAGCATTTAATTGTTTCATCATATATCGATTAATTTTCCGGCCGGGCCAAAAAGATATAAAAATTTTTTTTTTGAAACACCCTAGGGAAGGGGCGTTCGTTAAGATATTCGCCCCGTACGCCAAAATCTCTTAGTACGCCACTGTTTAAGTCAAAAAAAAAATTCAAAAGGGACAGAACGTTATTTAATAAAATAATTTGTTTGTGGTCTAGGTGCTCATGGGCAGCTATCCGATAGCCCAGCTGAGGGAGCCTTACGGAGCCATTCGGTACCTCTGTGAACGAGTCGATCTCGTGTCCCTGCTCAGTCTCAAGCATGATTACCACGATCCCGAATACGGTTGGTCCCCAATTACCGTGTGCGATGAGTGGGCCGTCAAGAGAGGCTTCCTCACAGCCAAAGTAGCCCGTCCAGCAACCTATCGTAGTGCAAATAGTCTCCTTCGGATGGCTCTCGACGGTAAGTTCAGTTTCCATCTTCTACCGCCCGATTACATTAAAAATGAGGCAATATGGCTTGATCATCCGGAGCTGAAAGATATAATTGCTATTCAGAGCAAAGATCCAAAACTTAGTGAGATTAGCTTTGTGAATTTCACGGATTCTGAGGATGAGAATGAGGAGAGCTCTGATGATGAGGAGGAAGAGAAACAGAATTCTCCTGCTATTCCAACAACATCAAATGTTTTCTCAGTATTGAACGCCGAAGGAATTTAGCCTAAGAGACTTTTGCTAGGAAGGATAGAAGTGCTGGTTAATCTGGATTCACCAAAAAAAGCTTAGTTCTTGTTTGAATTCAATTGATATCACTTCTCTTCAAAAATTACAAATGTTTTAAAATTCACAATTCGTTGTTTTATTTGAAATCATCAGCATTCCCGTGTTTTAATAAATATTAAAAATGTTGTCTTGGATTCCTCCGTTCCTCGTGTCAAATGATTACTTTATTTGATGATTTTCTCAATTGTTGGGAAATAGACCTAATAAAATGCGCAGGGGACTCTTGATATTCATTTTTCCATACGTTTTTGTATAGAGGCACTGAAATCTAATGGCAAGTTTTCTCCAAAAGAGAATTGACTTATAAGTCTGATATATTTCGAATTTGTGCGTTAACTCTATCGCGTCATTAGGGTCATATATGACCCGGGGAAAAAAACAATTTTTTTTTACTATTTAACATTAATTGAAATCTATCGGTTTGTGCACGACAGCATAATAGAGGTATGTAAGATTCTTGGCTAATTTTCTTAAGACTCCAGATATTCAGGAAAAGAAAATATTTGAGATCAAAAATCACTAATTTCGAACTTTGTGAAATGACTTTTCTTTTTCAAAATTTTTTATATTAATTTATTTTTTTCAGCAAAAAGTTCTTTAGAAACACAAAATAGAATATCCAAAGATTGTATATTGCATATTTTGATATAATAAACTACTCTCAATTTTCCAGAAAAACGTGTAGAATTTTCCGGGTCATATATGACCCTATTGTCCCCAAGGGTAACAGTGTTTTCGTCCCAAACCTATAGCGAAATATAGTTGGGACATTGTTTTTCTTTGTGAAATGCAGGTGGGACATCTTGCTCCTGGACATTTCATCTTATATCTGATGAATTATAACATATTTTGCAATATTTTAGAGTATTCTGCAAGCGTCTCATATTCTGCAATTGTATTGTGTGTGAATAAATATGTGTATAAGTTTATTTTTGCCAAATACCACTCAAAATATTGTGACAGTGACTGTTCAAGGGATTACCAGGAAGATTCCTTGAACACCAGGAGTACAGTGTTCATCAAGACAATCCAGTTTGCCATGGTTTTGGCCAAATTAATAACTTCAAGCAAAAAAAAACTCTTGAAAAGCCCGTGATATAGATTTTGAAAATGGTATGTACACTTCACTTGAGGACAATAGGGTCATATATGACCCGGGGTTTTCCGAGTTTTCACGCAATGGAATTTTTTTTTCCTCTCAGAACTATTATATTTGACCATAAAGCATTAGGAAAAACTCAATTTTACATGAATTCATCTGCTGAATAAAAGTGTGACGCGAAAGAGTTAAAAGCTATGTAAAAATACATATTTATTAATGTTCGCCGAAATAAAAAAAGAACCACGAGCAATTTTATTTAAGTGACGATGGAATATCTCCAAAATTTTTACAAGGAAAATTGAAAAATAGGTTGACTTTTATTAGGCTTGATTGGCCCCTGGTTAGCATAATCTTCTTATAGAAAAAAAAGTTTTTAAACATTAAAAAAGATAAACGAATCCCCTACTAAACATTTCCATAATTTCTTAGGAAAAAAAAGATTCTACTCGAAGTTTTAAAACAATAAAATTCCCGCCCAAATGTAATTTAAAAACTTAAATATCTCGTAAACTACACGATATAGACCTCCCAAACTTTCCATATTTTTTTTTTAAAACTCCAATTATAGTGCCGGCCAAAAGATTCTTGACAAATCTGTGTTCGTGAAACCAGGTGGAAAAAATTATAGAAAAAGCAACCTAAAAAAATATTGTTTCATATCAAAAATAATTGTTTTCCCACAAAGTTGATCATTTTTCATCGGCCAAAAGTTTCTTGACACATTTAAAAAAGTAACTCAAAATGGTCAAATATATACGTACACAGTCTAAAGTATTATTTTATTTTTAGTTATAAATATTCTTTTAGCCAACGCAAGATATTGAAAGTAAAAAAAAATCTAAGTGAAGCTCTATTTACAAAAAAAAAATTATGATAAGTATCTGAATGGTAGAAAAGTCCGTGACTGTGAATAAAGAGCAGAGATCTTTGAAATTTCGAGAGCAATTTCACAAATAAGAGGATTACAATCTCAAAAAAAATGTTAATTTGAAAAGACTCTAAAAATTTTATGGTTGTCATCTTCGAGTGTTGAGGCTTTTTTACACGGGAGCTCACCTTTTATCCTTAAAGGAGATCTCTATCGCGTTAAAGTGTGAATTACCCAATCTCGAAACTTGGCAAAATACTAAAATCATTTAAATAGAGAGATATCGGATTTTTGCTAACGAGGAGACATTTTGTGGCCCAGGAAGGAAATGAGGAAGAATCGCATGAGGGTGAATGGAAGTTGATATTGAGGGGGTGAAATGTCTCGTATGAGATGGTCTCAATTGCCATCAGTTGTGGAAAAACAGGCAGCTTAGCTCCTTGCAACAATAGTGGCAAATTTTGCTATAGATATAGGGTTCTTTTTTTCTGGACTACGATGCTGAGGATTTTTGTATCTTTTTTTTTCTGCCATCTAACTTTATTATTTGTACATTTTGTAAGAGATGTGCATCAAAATTTATTCAGAAGCCCTGCCTAAGTTTGGGGATGTCTTTTGTGAGCAACCGAATGACGCAAGCAAGTTTTTTTTTTGTAATGCGACAAGAGGGTGTATTTAGTCAGCGGTGGCTGAAGCTTTTATAGAAAATTACTACACGGTCCTTGAAATGACAGTTTAAGGAAAAAGTGATGAAGTCGCTAGATTTTCTCAGAGTCTCATCAATCTTCCAGCCCTCCCGGACACTTTTTTCCTCGTCTTTCGTCTACCACGTTCGATAACGAAAAAAAAGAGCAAATGACAGAAAAATCGACACTCTGAAAATCAGGATGAATGAAAATATTCATTTGAAGAAGGATTTTTACAAAGTCTCACTGTAAAATATCTTTTTTATTTGTCCATTTAAACGGTCCTTTTGCCGGTGAAAGACGCGTGCAGCTCTCGTGGTCAAAGAAATTTTTTCCCTGATTATAAAATTAGGGATGCGAAGCACAATAAAAATGGAACTTCCTCGTGCTGAGATTTCTAACAAAGGTATGTCATCTGTTTTTTTGTTCCTTCTTGCATTTCTTTAAATCTCAAATTCAGCTGGACTGTGGCAAAAGATGCTATTTTTCGAGGGAGACTCCTTGAGGAACCGAAAAAAAAGATATGAAAAGGCAAAATAATCGAAGGGGGAAGGCGATTGAAAGGCTCATTGTAATACCTCTGAGGACACATCTTTTTCTGGGCTGTGGATGGTCGCCTAAGCTGACCCTAAATTCCCCTCGAGAGCACAGTCAGAGGTCGATGTCACTTTTAATATAAAAAGATGCCCGATGCAGATTTTTTTTGCATCTTTTTGCAGGGTCTTCCATTTCTTTGGCTGAACATACCATTTGATTTTTTCCCGAAAACATCGACCCCTTAGTCACTCTTTTTTTTTACAATGAGCCATAATTTTTAAGGGGGTTTCATTATCCTACCTTTCTGACTTTACTGACCAGCGAGAGATTTTAGCTTGACCAACAAGACTATGACCATGAAGATTGGATGCGGTGTGAAAAAAAAAGACAATTTCTTTCTCGAAAATTTCCATAATCCCACGCTGTAAACAGCAAAGTAACTGTTGACGCCTCAAAAAGGGCAATAAAATAAGAAAATTTTGACCTTTTGCCAGAGAGAAAAAAAATGTAACGGAGCATCTTATTTTTAGTGCAATAAAAAAGGATTGTTACCCTTTTTAAGCGTTAACCTTTGGGACAGTTTCTTCTTGGAAGGGTGACTCAAATGACTTCATTTAAATTTTTTTATTGGTGCAAAAAATTAGGTTGGGTCTTCTTATGGTGAAATGCATCAAACGGAAAAAGATTTTACCCGTTTTGAGAGAATTTTAAAGTAGGTAATATTAGAAAGACCGAAGGTTAAATTTTTTGTTGTTTTTTTCACATTTATTTAGAGCAATATTAATTATCGTTTAACTAAGATTATATTGACTCTTTTGACCCTAAGCATACACCGACTTCTAGCTCGTTTCAAAGATAATAAAGGTAGAATAACATAATTTAGATCGTGCTCCAAACGGGAATTCTTAAAAATTCTAGGTATATAATACAGAATTTTTCCTTAATAAGTACAGTACTAAATTTTTATTAATACTTTATCAATTCTATGGACAATTTTATTATCTGATTATTCAAATATCCATTAATTTTTATAAGTTTTAATTAAAAATAATTCCATTTTGTGGAAGTTCGAAATTAGGGACGACTGGGGCAGTAATAAGCTTAGGATCGTTGTAAACACTACGATTTTTAATTAAATATAAGATTTCAGAGACTACCCCCCGGTACATTACCGTTTAGTAACCGATTGAAATTAACATAGGCTTGTCAGGAAATCAAAGGCCTTTCCAACGAGCTCAATCATAGCACCATTTGGTTGAGAAATACGCTCTCTGGAGCCCTTTTAACCTTTGTCATTGAAAAATTGTTAGAGGTGATTCAACGGTATTTTCGAATAAGGACGAAATGTCCGACTGAGTAAGCTCTAAAACATATCCAAAAATGAAAAAAAAATTGCTTGACACATTTTCGAGTAATCTCCTCGAAAAAAAAATGATAAAGGAAGATGTAGGGCATGTTAATGGCCCGCAGGGTCGACTTATGGGAATGTCCCCCCAAATGCCCAAGTATCTGTCTAACCGTTTGGGTTCTAGGCGTGGTAATGGCTGGACAAACAGACGCACAAACGGACAAACAGCGTGATGTCAAGAAACTCTGAACTTCAGATTTCCAAAAATTCTACCAAAATACGACCCCTTGGGGGGTAAGGGAGTTGAAAAATATATTTAACTCAAATTCGAGGGATTATACTGCTCTTTCTGTGGAGCTCGAGTAGTAAAAAAATAAGTCTTATTGTTTTTTCATGAAACTCTGAACAGTTTCAGTCCCAAAATCGTTGGAAGTGGAAAATCACTCAAGAAAAATGCATCAACTTTTTTCAGAGCTTTCGGCTCAGTCTCCAAGCCTTCATCACTGATCAAGCCTTTAAGTTCTTCTCTGAGTTTCGTTAAACTTGGTCGGACTTATTTGGACCGGGCACATGTAGAGAATGATGACACTTTCTTATTAATGTAACAGTTTTCACTACTCTAGACAATAAAAAATTTTATATTTTCCTTTCTCTCTGGATTATTGTGGTGTAAGGGAGACAGTTTTTGTTTGCACTCCAAACCAATTTAAAGACTTGATAACTGATGAAGGCTTGGAGACTGAGCCGAAAGCTCTGAAAAAAGTTGATGTATTTTCCCTGAGTGGTTTTCCACTTCCGGCGATTTCCGGACCCCCATTCATAAAATTAGTTTTATTTCGGTTTTTCTTTACAATGAATAACTGGGTAGTTAATAAGAATTGTATTTTTTGTAGAAAATTCCTTTACAATACTCCGTCCTTTTTTAGTCTGAAATTCTTTAGAATCTTTAATTCTGTGATTTGAGGTAAAGTTCCACAATCCCATTTTATCCTATCAGGACCAAAGTTTGTAGAAATATGTTTTGATATTCATGTGATATCCACTCTGTTCGTCCATTTGCTAGTACTTCTGACCGTTGTTCCGTAATGGGAACGGTTTTAGATATAGAACGGGAAAATGTAAATGTTAACATCCTCTTATCCGCTAGAATAAAATTTCCGGTTATACCGGGCAAACATTTTAGTATGTTATGGATATGGATAACTAAAGTTCCTGAAACTCCCCTTCTTTGAACTCCTCAAACTCCAACAACAGTTGAAATATTCACGTTGTGCATAAGTAAACTGAGAGCAATCCGAAAAAGTTAAAATAACATTCCGGAAATGTTTATTTTACCCTGCAGTATTGATCCGAAATCGGTGTAAATATTATGCTTTTTAGGTGTATTAGGGGTTACAGTTACCCTTTTTCATGTTAATTTTACCCTTAAAAAGGTGTAAAATTAACATTAAAAAATGTTGATATATTTTTACACCTAAAAAGTGTTAAAGTTATGAGGAAAAAACAGTTAATCGCACCCCCGCTTTTTTCTCAGTGTAAAATCACGTTTCATTTGTGCTTTTTACCAAGTGGTCTTTCGTTACGTAAATAAATTTAATTGTTAAAACTTGACTAAAGTATAAATCAGCTTAACAAAATTGTATTGATTTTTTTAGTGTCCTAGTAATAAGCTGAAATAAACTTATAACTTGGATTCTTTTAGTCAACTTCACTGTTGAAACTCGGAAAGTGTATCAATTCGGTTATGAATTCAATTTGGGATAAACATTTCTATACACTCAGTTTTGTCCAATTCGCCCGTATAAGATCAGTTTGATACGATTATGTGGATCCAAAATGTAATTCATATTACAATTTGCACACATTTCTAGAGGATTGCACTCCAAAATTGATGTTAAATAATCTCGGCTAAAATAAGTTCATCTAGTTTTTTTTTTAAATTTTAGATTAGGCTTAAAACAGCCTAATGATTTAAACCTAATAAAAAATTTAATTGACTCGCTAAGCTTCAAAAATCAACCAACAATTTATTAAGAAATATCACCTCGGGGTTTCCTTCACCAATGCTCATGTGTGCTGAATGCAGGGTTTTTCTAAAAATAAAATGTCAAAATGTGGGTTAAATATTTTCAATAATTCTTTCACTCTCGTGGCATAAAATGGGTAAGAAACTCACAACATCACCACCCACTTCAAAGACCTTCGATTTGTCCCCTCAAAGGAAAGGAAACACCGGAAAATACCCACTAAAACTAACCGATACTCCCAGATAATCTCTGCAATCAGTTTCATTTTTCATTTCATTCAAGAAACGAAGATCACATTTTTGTCTGGCAGCCCAAAATTCTTCAGTGGCAGTTGCTTTTTTTACCACCTGTTTGGCCTCCTGACGGAGCAAAAATAAATCTGCCGCAAAAAAGGAGATCCATGTGACAAAAAAGTGAATATGCAGAGGGTGGATGCACAAAATTCAGTGAAATATCCTACAATAGGGATAAAAACCACGGACTTAAGGTTACTTTTCCTGCCCTGTATCTTCTCCTCAGAAAATCTCTATTATACAGGAGAAGCATAAAAAAGGACCTTGCGCTCTCTTAAAATTTGATATTCTTCTGCCACTTTTTTTATCTTCATCATTTTCTCTTCCTGGCAAAAAGATTCATTTTTGAGGGTACAAAAAAGTCCAGATCCTTGAATTTAGTCTCTCCCGATTAGCCACCCATTTGCCATAATCCACCTCTTGTTCTCAATTTCTTCCTGTATTTCTTTTCATATTGTACAAAAATCCATGAACCACATTTAACTTTGTGAAATAGGGAAAGGACGGACTAAAAAAACTGAAATAAAAAATCCCCAAGCAGAAATTTATCAGGGGTTGCGTCACTTTTTTTTACCCTGATCTTCCACCAATCTCAAAATCATCAAAACAAACTTCTCAATAAAATGCACTCAACATGTGATACAGCAACAAGTCGATAGGTCAAGTAGGGTTAATTTTTTATTCCATGGTTTAGACTTTTTTCCCTGTAGCATTTTTTTTTGGTTCCTTGTACTGAAGAGGGGTGATTTTTTACATTTTCTGTTGATTTGTGTGAGAAATTGTTGATTGAATTACATCGCTTTTTTTTGTTAAACGCAGTTTTGCTTATTGGAGGGCTATATGATTAGGGAGTTGGAAAAATGACTTTTTTATTGGTTGAAGGGGATTTTTTCATTACGCGTTTTTTATATTTATCACTTAAACATGGGAAAATAAACCCTCGATCTTGTTGAACAAAATGGTGTCAAATAGAGATGGTAAGGAAGGGTTCTACCCTCATGTTTTACAAATAAACCAACTGGGAGGATCTTAACTCTCTCATGTTTTTTTTTAACTCAGATACCGAAATATGTTAAAACCATTGATCGTTTTAAATTTCACGCTTTCTAGTAAAAATTAGACAAAGTGGTAAAACACGGCTAACAGCTTGATTTTGTGATAGAATAAAAAATCTATAGGTGCAAGCAGGGTTCTTCCACACATTGCTTTATTTTCTTTTTTTTTAACTTAATGAACTCAAATGAATAAGTTATTGAAGAGAAAAATTCACAACTCTTTCCAAAAGTTTGTGAATTGGTTTTGGTTCGCATTCTGTATTCTCGAATCCTCTCAAAATCGAACTTATTTGGAAGGTCTTTTAATCCTGGGCGGAATACAAAGGACTTAGCTGATTCTTCTAACACGGGATACAATAGCAATATAATATGAATACATTGTAACATATATCCCGGTACGATCAACAATCCGAGATTAATTGATTACATATCGGTAAGGATCTAATCACGCATTTATTGATTGATTTAAAATGATACTTACGTTTTATTGCAAAATATTTATTTGGTTTGATCAGTAAAATAGTCGTATATAAATTTTTAAACAGCCAGTCAAGCAAGACGTGATTTAGTAAGTAAAAATAAAAATTTTGGAAAAAAATACTTCAAAATATACATTAGTGTGGCTCAAAAAACCTTTTTTTGGCACTGCACTCAAGTGTTCTACGTATGATGAGAGACTTCGACGTCCATATGATCGAATGCTGTTTAGAGGTAGATTCGACCCTCTAAAAATCAGAAAACTGTTATACATACACACAGAGAAATTTTAGTGGCATAACAACTCCAAATGGTGTTGTCGGACACACCAACCTCAACCCCAAAATCAACTAACCCCAATTCGGTGTTCAGAATACACCAAGTGGTGCCACAAAGTAACTAACACCGGCTTTCGGTTTCTGATTACACCAATTTTACACCAATTATTAACACCAAATTTAGCGTTGTTAGAACACCATTGTGGATTTTGTATCACACCATCTCAAGAAAATATAGGTGTTCCTTTTACACCAATAAATGAAAAATGTCTACAGATTTGCAACTAAAACTAAATGATCAAAGGATTTAGAATTAGGGCATTGGCATTCATTGGATGGGATTTGAAATTAAATTCCTGGGTGTTTCTATTTAAGAATTTTCCATTTTTCTGCGTGATTTTGATTAATTTTTGACCATTGTTTGAGGGCTTGGGGCCCTCCCTGGATGATATTCTCTGTATTTCAAAGCCATTTGGTGCGTGAAAATCTTTTTCCAACATTTAAGCCTGCGCCGAGATTTGAACACGCGACCTTTGTGATGACAGTCGAGCATCTTCCAGCTGCGCCACGAACTCCTATAATGTATTCAAAGCATATCGGGAACCCTTGCATCGGCACACACGATATTCCAAAATTAGAGATTACAATTAGAATTACAGATTTGCAACTAAAACTAAATGATCAAGGATTTAGAATTAGGGCATTGGCATTCATTGGATGGGATTTGAAATTAAATTCCTGGGTGTTTCTGTTTAAGAATTTTTCATTTTTCTGTGTGTGTGGTCGATGGTGAGCGACGAACACCGTTTGGCGTTGCAACAGCACTGTTTAGAAAATTGATGGTGTTACTTTTGCACCATTTCAGAGATTTCTGTGGCGGAGTTAATACAACACCGCCAAAGCATTTCATAGAACACCATTGATTCAAAACTAGGTGTTAATTTGGTGTGAATGCTACTACGTTTGGTGTTCAAGCAACACCAACACCAAATTCAACCCCAAATTCAACACCGCTTTCTCAAAATCACTTCTCTGTGTGTAGAGGGCCGTTGAGCTACCTCTAAAAATTCAAGATTTCAAAATTTCGACTTGAAATATTAAAACAAAAGCAATCAATCTCTTGGATTATTAAATTTCAATTGCTCCTGCTTTTAATTTAGAAATTAAAAATATTCAAGAACGAGGTTAAACCATTAGGTTGAAGACCGTTTAAGTTGCTTGTTTGAAAGTTTTTGGTTTTATTCAATACCTGACAATCTCACAAGTCTGATAAATTTACCTTCAAATTTGATATTCAAGAATGTTTGAGGGAATATTAAAATCGAGCAATTACTCATTTAACTATTTCGTTTGGTTTGGACTGTGCCCAGTAGGA
This sequence comes from Phlebotomus papatasi, assembly GCF_024763615.1. NCBI lineage: Eukaryota > Metazoa > Arthropoda > Insecta > Diptera > Psychodidae > Phlebotomus > Phlebotomus papatasi. The sequence continues at coordinate 59,283,899 of NC_077222.1, forward strand.
AACATTTTTTTTACGTTATTTATAATTATAAACTGAGATTATAAAGAATTTCGGTAAGAAAATTGGTTCTTGTAAATAAGTGTTAAATATAAGAACACCCAAATTTAACATCACTTTTGAAAGCATCACATTAAATCTTGTAATACTTTTTGAAAACCTTTCCTCCGGAGAAACATATTTTTCAATTTTGATATAGAGTACTTAGGTCCTAATTCATTCAATTTTTTTTAGAGTCTTTTAATCTATATTCTCCACTTACATCTTTGAACGTAAATATATATAATATTTCCATTCTTTAATTCTTTAGGAAAAGAATTATATAGGGGAAAGCGCGGTACTTTCGGACGATTCTAGTTTCGTACAATTCAATTTTTTCTATGTTCCTAATGGATTTGACCCATTGCTCTTTTCAGGAAATTTGAAGCATTGGATAGACTATTACAATATATTATATATATATATATATATATATATATATAATATATATACAATATATATAATAGGTGAAAGTGATTAAACAGATCTTTTAAAAAATGCAACATTTTTGGAAGCTTATTACCAAGATTTTTTGGATCGGAAAAACTTTTTCTCACCAAATTTCTTATCAGGGGTCTAAACCTTTGATAAGATTCTCTGGTAAAATTGACTCACTGGATATCTCACGGTAAGGGAAAAGTTCGTACATTTAAAATCCAGTGCTTGATTTGCGTACACGTACATAATTAAACCCATTATTTGATGCTCGCATTGATTTTGATATGTTTTCTTTATTATGTTGGTTGGTAGGCTAGTTCACTCGATTTTAATTTTTTTCTCATAACTCTTCTTTAATCTATCTATGAATCATGTCTTAATTTATTCTTTTAAAAAATGTGTGTCATATTATGCTTTAATAAATTGCTATCGCACCCCTGTACTTAATTATTGTGCAGATCTAGTCTTAAATGCTACTCTTTTCAGATTCTCTGTAGACAATGTAGTCAAACATTGTAACTTCCCCATAAAACCGTTAAATTCTTATGATTAAAAGCGAAAATATATGTTTATGTTGCATGTGGATTGAAGGGGAAATGCAATTATTTCAGTTCAATAGATTTAATAAGTCTTGCAATTGAAGAGGAATTAGTCGAGGAGGTCAAACCTCATTGGGCAGAATGAAAATCTCTCTCTAATGCAATGCTTTATCTGCAGATTTTGAGAGAATTTCAATTGTAAATCAGGGACATAATATTTTGCATAAGTAGAATAAGAGAATTGCAGTAGAATTATGAGATTTTTTGGCGCAATAAATTGAAGAACTGGAAATCATCTATCGATTGGGATATATGTTCACTTTAAGCAATTTTTGAGGGTAGTTGCTTTTGGATTTCTGATGGAAAAAGGGAGAGAAGCGGCAAAAAATGCTGCAGAGAGACGAAAGTGACCGGTGGTCGGGTATTTTGGTTGTGTGCAAGATTGGATTGGATGGAGGATCTGTGTGGCATGCGCTAAGGGATGATTGTGCATCTCCCATATTATATCGGATCTGTAGTGTGTGCTGAGACCATTCAAACATCTGTCCGGGGAGAGGACTCAGCGACCAAAAGTGCCCCTGTGCCTTGCAAAAAAATCAACCGTATAAATATATGGTTGGATAAAATTTCCACATTTGCTGGGCCATTGGAGGGCAAAAGGGACCAAGAGGGAGGGAAACGAGTGAAGAACAGTTGCTGTTTTTATTACAAACGATATTTATATGCCTATGTGTTTTTTTTTGGTCCTCAAAGCAGCCTCTAGCATGATGGTGACACATAAAATAATTCCATAAGGTTTATTGACAAAATGTGTGGGGGTTGTTCTTTGATGCTGTACACATACACCACAATGTATAAAACACACAAGGGGTGGATGAGATGAAAGAAAGTCTATCAAAAAAATCATATTTTCTAGAAGGGTATTGATTTGCGAGTGGTAACACTTCTAATGGATGAAGAGAGAATAGCAAAGATTCCGATTCTTTTGGTGATGTTTCACATCTATTCAGTTTTCTATCCTTTTTATTTGCTTTTCATTGTGCCAATTAGTGGCTCACATCAGTGGTTCCAAAAGAAAATTAATCATCTTTGGCGATTCGTCTTTGGAAATTTTCTTTTGGAAAAAAAAAGATCATCTTTTTTTTATTTACAATTTTTCTTTTGTAAAAAAACTCTGATTTATGAACTGTATCAGGTCCAACAAATATTATCAAACGTATTAAGGTTTGATAACATTTTAGTACAATCTTTAATATACATTTAAAATTTGAAATTTGCTAATACAAAAAGAATTACAACTCTGGACATGTATTGTGCAGCGAAGGCTAGTCCTCATACCTGAGATGTCAAAGGAAAATATAAGAACAGTATATTACTATCAATAAGAACTGTTTAATTCTATTAATAAATTTATCATCTGAAATGTGAGAACAAACCTTGTTCATCACCATGTGTTTCTTACACAGTAGTTAGACCTAGCCATATAGTTTTTTTTAATTTCTTATGAAGCAAGAGTTTTTTATGAAATTTTGGCTTAGGATTGCATATTAGGGATACGGATCCGGATATTATCGAGTAAGTGCATGCTAAACTTGTTTAAAAACCAAAATTCTACGGGAAAAGTGTAATGCTAAGAAAAATAAAACATCTTACTTCACTGATAAGGAATCTAGAATATATAAGCCATGACAATCTCAGAACTAAAATTTTAAAATTCTTAGCCAATAAGACTGATGATACAATACGTTACAGCATACTCAATATTGTCACTTCTTGAATAATTTTAAAGCGAGGCTAAGGACTGATTCAGATTTAAGTTTTAAGATTTAATACGTTGAAATTCAAAATTTTTATCTCACATCGACAGCTTAGAATATAAAAAGAATAAGTCGCGAATGGCCAACTTTACAGGAGAGCAACTTCAAGCTGAGATTTTACATGCTGATTATAGGATTTTTAAGATTTGTAACACTTAACTTTGGGAATAAACTTTCTGGTATAATACAGTGGGACCTCGATAGAGTTAACCCCCAATAGATTCAATCTCCAGTAAAGTCATCAGCTATTTTTTTGCTCTACGAACTCCGATAGTGTCAACTAGGCCCTAAATTGACTCCGATAGAGTCAACTTTTCTTTTATTATTGCACTAACATATTTTATTTATTTTAATATGATTTTTTCGAAATTAAAACCAGTCTTTTTGTGTACCAACACGTAACATTTTTAATACAAGAAAAAAATATTTATATAAGGACATGGTAATTTTATGATAAAATTCGTATATTAACCATTTAATCATTTTCCAACAAAATAATTTAAAAATGGTCTTAAACATCTTATGCTGATCGAACTGTTAAAGAGACAGCTTGTTGTGATGATTTTTAGTTTTTATGCCACGATGACCCATGGTCACTTACGAATACGATTTTGGGCCAGAGGGTGTAGAACTTATGGATTAATTAAATAAGATATTGTACTATCGTGTTGAATTTGCAATGATATACTATAAACATAAAATACTACCTCTTTATATCAAAATTTTATATTTTAAATGATTTTTTTCGGACTCCAATAGAGTCAACAGGCCTGGAAATAATTAGCTGAGTCTATCGAGGTCCCACTGTATGTGTATTCACAGGGATGGTAGAGGATATCAAGGAGTATCCGACAAGCGAGAAAGCGAATTTTGCAAAAAATTGACTTATACGACTTATATTTTAACAAGTCTATATTGGATTATGAGTTTTGAATCTTTAAAATTTATCATAAAATCAGGTAAATATACTTATTATGTTATTTTTTGTGTAACGAAAGAATTTACTATATTTTTCAATTGAAAGTTTCAGTGAAAAATATCATAGAACATAGAACACATTATCATTTTGTCCCAAAAGTGCAATTGTCATAAATCAATAATTTTTCACAATCATTTCTGTCGATTTAATGATGAAACGATCATGATCACTTTCATGCACTATCATCAATTGATTGGCTGACAGGCATAAAAAAGGTAAAATTTATTGCTGGACTCTGTGGATACACGCAAAATCCACCCCCTTGTGGAAAAGAAAAGTGAGATGATCGATTATTTTTAGCAAATGGTCTACTTTTGCATCGAAGCAGATGCTACTCAGTATAAAGAAAATATAGGACCAAAAAATTCAAAACACAAAAAAAATCACATTTATAATATCATTCCTGACATTTTTCTGGCCATTTTTCCATCTTCCTCAGGGACTAATTAAGGAAAAAAGTCAATCTTTGCACGCAAAGTTATACCGTCAAAAGGAATGAGGAAGAGATCTTAAATAAGAGCCCGAGCAAAAAAAAATAAGGCGTTTTATTTCTACCGCATAATATTTTGTTACAAATCTGCTATTGAGTATATTCGAAAATGGTTATTTCTTTTTGTCATCGAGATTGATTTTTGACCCTAGAAATAAGGGGGAAAATTTTAAGGATGTGTAAAACATCCACGTGTCTCATTTTTCTCGTCTATGCCATTTCTTTAATAATGCCAGAGAGATGAAGAAATTGGGGGAATAGGGAAGTGCTGCTAAATAAACTTATATTGGGTTTTTGAGGAGGGAGGGCAAAAAAGACCCTCATTTTGAGAAATGAGAAGAACACCCCAAGAATTTAGTTTCCAGCACGTGTCAGACGGAACGACGAAGACAAAAAAAATACACCAAGAAATCACAGTTGAAATCTCATGAATTTCTTAGTAAAATGCGGAAAATTTACTCATAAGGTCTTTCTCCCAAGTTGAAAAGTCCTGCAGTCTGGAATTGGTAGACACCCGCTTTCTCGCATACATAATTTTATTTTTGAAAAATGAAAACACTCTGTACATGAATAATTTACAAAAGAAATTTCTCTACAAGTTAATTTGGATTAATTTAGGTCCTTTCTTTATTTTAATGCTCTGCTTCTCAATTAAAATATAAGATTATACATAATAATTCATTAGAAAAAGAATTGGCTATAAAACTTTACTCAATATTTAATTTAGCAAAAATATCATGAAGAATACATTGACTTCTTTAATAAGAAGTCTTTCTTTAAATATAACCTTTTCTGGATTATAGGTGTTTTACAAACTATCTTTTTTTTGGAAATCTATGCAATAATTAAACATCTACAGTCTTCAATATATTACTCTCATTTTCTTCTAACTCCTAATACAGTAAGATTTATTATTTAAATGTTTTACAAAAATATCGTCTTATTGGCAATTTATTGCACAACTCAATATTTTTTTTCTACAAATAGTTTTTTTTTTGTGGAAATTTCTGAAATTCCTGATTTGAATTTGGTTTTGACTATTTTTTTTTGTTGTCTTTATTATTTTTTGGACAAATAGTGACGGGAAAGTTCTCAATTTTGTCGAATTACGTGACGTTCATATAGCATTAATAATTTGATAAATAATCCGAAAAAATCGTGTATGGAATAAGATATTTTGATTCAAAATTTTTAAAATTGTGTTGATTACCTTGCTCTCTGTAAAACCAAGTATTTTGGCCCACTTATTCTACAAGAATTAAAGAAGTGAAAGTATAAATCACCGTGAAAATTGTAACAAAGTTCTAGTATTTTCAAAATATAAGTTTCTCATGTCTTTACTACTTTCATAAACATGGAGTATTTCCATATAAAAACGTAGTGTTCAGATCCCAAAATTTAAAGAATGGCTATGACTTTGATCAGGAAATTTATTTAAATGTTTCATTGCAAATATTAAAAGTGAAGAGAAAATGTAATGCAGTTTTGATTTAAAATTTTGAACGTTTGAACTCAATGAAACGTAATGAAAGATTTTAGGAAGATCATTTTTTTTTATAAAACCATGTTAGATGTTATTCTTGCACATTAGACATAGCTAGTTTTCACGGGTATCAGATTAAGTATGGCACTGGCTTTGAGACGTATTTTGGGTGCAATTTTCACACAAAATCAACGTTAAGTGAAAAATGTAAAGTATTTAAATATAAAACAAAATTTCGACCAAAAGTTGGTTTTTGTACTTATAGCCTCTACACACTAGAGAAATTTATGTCCATATTGAAGATTTTTTTCCTGCACAAGCGTAGGGACTTTGCTTCAAGGACATAAATTTTTCTATTGTGTAGAGGCCGTTAGTACAGAAACCACTTGTTGTTCATAAATAATGGGAGTATATAAGAATAATAACTAACAGGGAACAACAATTTAGAGGAACTAAATCTTTTCTCAAATTTATCTGGTCCATATTTCTTTGAAGTTCTGTGAATACTATTCAAACACTATCAATGATAGAAATTTTTCGATGATCTATAGGGAGAAACGAACTTGAAACACTTGCAATGCAATATAGAGTGAGTACTGTATCACTTAACTGTGTGCCCAAATGATTACAATGAAAAAGAAGCTTGGAAAAATCTTTTCCATAAAATTTTTAACGCTCTTAAATAGTAAAACTAGGACTGGATAATTTGTCCGATACGCAAAAAAAGTCTCAACAAACAAACGAATGAATTTCTATGAGAATAATGATGTTATATTTTATCTCTTTAACAATATGTTTTTTAACTGACCGAATTTTATTTTATCATACACAACAGCTTTCATTTACAATATCTTCAGATCATTTATCAAATTATTGAATGGATGGTATGAGTCTCGACGATAGAATTCGACTATGGAATTTTGAAATACTTCTCAATTACAATTACACTTTTCTATAACATTTTTACTGAATATTTTATATATCATTCTATTTAGTTACAAATAATGTATTTTGTAACTCTACAAAAATAAGTATTTGTGTGAAAGAATATTCATCTTTCATTTTTATGAAATGTAAAAACACACCCTAATCTCGGTGATTTCATAAAACAGCGAGGGGAGAACGAATGGAATCGTTGATGTTTTATGAATCGGATTATTGTCTAGTTTTTTTTTTAAATATATATAAATGTTACATTCTCTGCAAAGTTGTGGTAGTGTATTTATAGCGCACAGGAGGTTTGTTTCAATCTCCCTTCACTTTAAAATACGATTATCGTATTGGGACAGTGTTTTATACTTTAGTTTAGGGAGGAACTAAAGCACCTCCCCCTTTTTTTGGTGTCGTGGAAAAAATCGGGAAATGGCTTCCAGAGATTAGGAATGAGGATTTCTCGCGATATGGAGGAAGAATGCCACACGATCGTCACTCTTCTCTCCACACATGTTGCACTGGAAGACGTCATTGTAGCCATGGTATCCCATGTGGATGGTGTATAGAACAGCATCCTTGAAGGTGATATCACAAAATTTACATTCATACACTTGGGATACCTTCCTGCTAGACAAGTCTTCAATGGGTGACTGAGGTGGGAGCATTTCTTCATCTCGTGTCTCTTCAGTATTTTCTTCCGTGTCCACTTTGATTTCTTGCTCATCGTTAGGGGCAACTTTGGTGAGATCCAACCTAACTGCTCGACCCTTTCGTTTATTCTTTCCAGATTGGGATGAAGTCGAACTGGCTGGGGATGAGTGAGACTTTTTGTCCTCTTCGACAAGTGATTCTCGATCAGTACTACTCGCTCTGCAAGATTGTTGAGTAAGATCTAGGGCAGTCGAAGCCAGAAGGTTCAACTCAGGTTGGTTGGGTTTAGTGTCTTCCGTAGTATCCATGTCTCGTGAGTGTTCATCGCTATTCCGCATGGACGGAGAGATTTGGGAAAGTTGCTGCATGGCAAGAATTTGTTGAAAGTTAAGGTACGGAATAAGAGGCATACTTCCATTTTGGAGCATATTGGCGAAATTGGGTAACAGTCCCGATGCCATAGCAGCCAAAGGACTAGTAGCCTGAGTCTTGTTCTGCGTTGATGGACTAGTAGGTGGGGTTTTGGACTTAGTACCTTTGGGTGACTTTCTGGTTCTAGGACCCCTCCTAGTTCCATATACATCAATGATTGGCAGTGGATTGGGTGTTCCATCTGAATTGAGCACCATAGCTGGTTGATGGCGATACTTCCTGAGGTGGAGTTTCAGAGAGTGGCAGTACTTGGTGGCATACTTACATGTTGCACATCGGTACTGATAGATATTGCTATGTGACTTGAGATGTGAATTGAGCATGGATTTGTTCACGCAACTATAATCACACTGTTCGCATTTGAACGGTTTGGAGCCCAAGTGCTTGTGCAGATGGTACTCGAGATGGTGTTTGTACTCTGTGACAAATGGACACAGGTGGCAAGTTAGGATCCGTTCGGGTTTCATGTGATTTCGACTATGTTCCCAGAAGTCCACTTTGGTTATAGCATAGAAATCGCACTGCTTGCATCGGTACGTCTTGACCTTTCCGTGAGAATTAACTTTTGGTGTCCTTATGGCGTCATCATCGACATCACTGCAATTGGATCGAGTCTCATCGTCCATGTCACAGTTGGCGTCCGTATTATCCGAACCATCCTCAATGTGTTTGGTATTTTTGGGTGATTTGGGTGGCGTCACGTTCATTGGGGGACTATTGGTGGGCGTCAGGTTGTTTAGTAATGGGTATGTCCCTTCAGTGCTCAAGAAACTCCTGGTCGGGGACTCATTGTTCTGTCGAACTGCAGGCTGATTCGTACTGTTAGGTGGGATCACAGCACTGGGGTATCCAGGTGGGGTCAAGGGATTGAAACCTGGTTGCCGCATCTGTGACATATGAAGTGATGTAGCAGCATGAATTTCTCCATAAACGGATTGATTGCCATGATGGGATGACTCCTCACTGTGCATACTGGTTGGTGAACTTGCGCTGGATTCGTGCCCCATTGTTGTGTTCTGCCCAGTATATGTTGCAATATCTGGTGATTCCCTCTTTATGGGTACATTCCCATACCAGTGATGATCGTAGTTGATGGGTTGCTGTATTACCTCCCAACTGTGCATCCTGCAATTAGGCATGGAAGATGAGGATGGTTAGTGAAAGTGGCGCTTAATTAGCTTACGATGTCAGGGAGTCGCCCTCATGGATTGCCAACTAATGAAGTCCAATTATGGAAAAGACACACATGACCAAAATATAAATAAACACCCCAAACCACAGGGCTATATCGGCTAAAGCATTAATAAGGGAAATTCAATGATTCCTCCCAAGCTTGCCATTACCAATTTTCAATGCGTTGCAAACTATCAATCTGATATAATATCGCTATAATGCATAACTCGAGTCGACTGAGGGTGTGGATAGTGTGGGGTGATAGAAAGGACTCCACCCCTGTCCACCATACTGATACTGTATATATATGAGAAGTATGAGGGATAGAGTAAGGGTTGTTTTTTCTTCATCTCCTTTATGCTCTCGGGCGCGATTTTATTGCCTAAACTCACTTGGAACATTTCACAAGGAAAGAGCTATTGTAATTGAATTCTTTAAACATTTTTTTCGTAAGATCTCTAACAACTAGACAAATTAGATATTCAACGATATTTTGGACTACATTTCAGGAACTTGGATATTCAAATTTTTCTCACTTTGTGAAAAAAAGAAAATCCCATTGTTTCAATAATTATTTTACAGTAACTTATATATTTTATTAATGAGCAACAAATAATATTTTATTACTCCTTAAGAATTTCTATTTAACAAAGTAAGGGCAGAATCACAATGCCAGTAAAATAATGCTCACCTTATTTTGTTAATTCATTGGAATTCGTAAACAAATTTTCCATTACCGTGTTACCTTATCTCATACTCGGTGGCACTAGGTGAAAATAATAAAGAAAATTGAAGAAATAAAACGAAAATGCGATAAACGGTGAGCAAAAAAAAACTGTACGATTAATTTCTCTTACAGTTTTTTTGTTCGCCGTTTATCGAATTTTCGTTTTATTTCTTCAATTTTCTGATACTATTTTCACCTAGTGCCACCGAGTATGGGATAAGGTAATACGATCATCGAAAATTTGCGTATAAGAAATGAAAATACATAAATTAACGAAATACGGTGAAGCTACGGCGAGCATTTTATTGTCAATGTGATTCTGCCCTAAACTATAAATTAATTATTTATGTTATTCTTGTGATATATTAAAATTCAAATAAAGAATGTTTTAATATTTTTGTGCTCTGAATAAAAATATTAAAATATTAATTATAAAAATTAAAGTGTGGTTTGTTTTTGGTTTTTCGTCCAAAAATCATATTTTTCTAAATACATTTTTTTAAGAAAGACTTTGTAAGTTTAATAACTTGAATTTTAATGGTTTATATAGACTACAAAAATATTTTTAAAATATATTTGGTAAAAAGTTTTGTAAATGCATTCACCAGGCTAATGTAGATGTACTTTGTGCATTGCGAAAGTGAGACAATATTATTATTATCTCTTAAAGAAAATTTGGCTGTAGCAGATTGATAAAAAGGGTCAGTAAATATCATTTTGTAAACGGTTAATAAAGCATTTACAGTGTATGAAAATAATAAAAGGGACAGATAATCCTAACCGGCTTATGTAGGTGAGATTCTTAACGTGAGCTAACTCGGAGTGCATGCAAATTCGATTTGGAGCTGAAGTTGGGAGACGCCATTCAGTTATCTTGAATCAAATTCGTGAAATTATACAAATTTTGTATTTAAACCAAAATATCAAGGATTTGGATGAACTGACAGAAAAGTGATATATGAGTGAAATGTAGACCAGAATGTTCTTTATAATTTTCCCATAGAACATGATCTCATCGATTACTCAGAAGCCAAGATAAGCGAGGTTTTTTGTTTCTGAACTCGTTTTTTCGACCAGAGCGCCCCAAGTAGTCATTTGTTGAACTTCAACTATATCAAAGAATTGTTGTATTTTGTGGGACTTTCCATTTAAAACCCTATTTTAAGTGTCTTGGTGGAGTAGAGGCAGTCAAATTGGCATCTGAGTGATTTCAAAGCGTTATTATGGGAAAAATCATTTTTTTCACACTTAAACGGCAAAATCGGAGTGATAGCGTAGTCTGAGCGGAAAATGATGTATAGACGAAATGTAGAGACAAATGTGTTCTACAATTGTGTCGAAGTAATCATCAAAATCGGTTTAGCGACAGTCGAGATAATTGAGGTTATGTGATATTGAAATTGGTTTTTCGACTGTGGCGCCCCTGGTGTTGGTCCCAAGAAGTTCAAATATTCTAGAAAGTTGTAGCATTTGGTGAGATCTTTCGTTTAAGCCCTCACTCATCAAAATCGGTCACATAGAACCGGATATATGATTTTTTGAATTTTGTGAACTTTGACCCCTCATATCTCCGGTTCTGTTTTAACCACAGCGCGCTTACGCACCATTTTGGAAACGTCCTAGACTGGACTACAACATACTAAAATTTCATTAACTTGCACAATGCCGTTTTTGAGAAAAGTGACTTTGAATTTCGATGAATTTTGACGCTATCACAGCGCCACCTCTGGTAACTTTTTGAACTTCCATCTGAAAGTGCTCATCGAGACGAAACCAAAAAGGTAAAATTTAGGTCGCTATGTTAATTAGAACCGGAGATAGAGGCCGGTCAATGTTCGAACTTTGACCCCTTATAGCTCGGGTCAGGGGTTTTAGATCGACTTAAGGTTTTTTTTGTTTGATAGGTATAATCAACGGCTACAACATACTAAATTTTCAGCCCGATGCACAATGGAATTTTTGAGTTATTTAACTTTTAAGATTTAAAAATTTTCTTTTTAAAAAAAGCGCCCCTAGCGGTGGTTTTATGAACTTACGATGTTAGAAGGGGAAGTGGCATTTCACGAGAGCTTTCCAAAAAGCCCTCACTTTTTAAATTCTGACAATTAGAACCGGAGTTATGGTCATTTTAAGAAATTTTTTTTGGACCCTTATAGCTCGGGTCAGTGGGGTCGGGGGACCTTAAGTTTGGTATTGATGGAAAGCTCTAAGGCCCAGCTATAACATACTAAAATTTGAGTCCGCTGAATGCCATAGGGGCGGAGCTATTGAGAAAACAAAAAAAGGGGGGTCTTCAAAATGGCGGAAGGAGGGGTGGGGGGTGGGGGGTCTATGCACCAAGTTGCAATTTTCACCCGATATATAACCTTTGCCGAAAACCGCAAGTCGATATCTTTTTTAGTTTAGGAGCTATTAAGCTCCAAAGAGCGGCCGGCCGGCCGGCCGGCCGGGAACGTACAATAGCCACATATATATTCGTGATCAGGAAGTGCTGAAACACATTTTGGCCAAGTTTGAGGTCGATCGGACGACATGAAATTTTGTTAGGATTATAGTAGGTGAGATTGTTAAGAATCTCACCTAATATTGTTAGCAATGGAAGAAAATTAAGAAATTATATTTTATTTTAGTAAGTTCTAAGCAATTTTACGATTTTTGAAAACAAATAATAATATTTTACTGATCAAAACGGAATTTTTTATTGACTACAAATATTTTGAGCAAAAAAAATTTATCATCTCTAATTGGAAAATCCACTTAAATTATTCAGATTTTTTTAAAAATATTGAAAATATATATCTCCACTTTTTTTTAACCATTTTTAACGATTATTAATCCATATTAATCAAAATTTACAAAGTTTCCATTACAGAATTATTATAGCAGTTTTTACAAAAAATATCTGAATTTTCTTGTAACTAAAAAAAGTATGCAACTTTTTTTGCAATCAAATCTCAATTGTTATCAGTATTAGAAAATTAAATTTTATTAGTACTGAATTTAGAATTTGAGCAGTCAAGAATGTTTCAGTAATTCAGAAATCAAGAATATTTATTGAATAAGTTAGGTTATTAGATCTATATTTGTAACGATTTAGTTTCCTTTTGACAAAATTTATTTTTTATTAACCCGAAAGATTTTCCCACTTGCTTTAAGTTGCCTAACATTTAAAAAACACATTGTAACATCAGTAACTTGCAAAAAGATGATGAAGTCATGTTACTTAATTCTTTAACGTACTTTTGAGCAAAAATCAGATTTCCTTTAAGTATTTTCACGTTTAATTTGTATAGAGAAAGTTTGCAAAGTTACAATTTCCGATAGTAATATGTAAATCTAAATTCTAATATGATTTAAATTTTATATCTGATAATTTTAGACCATATCTTACACTTGAAGAACAATTTGCAAATTCTCTGAAATCATCAAGGATTTATACTTTTGTTCTTAAACTTGATGAAAATTACATATCATTTGATAGAATTAGCTCGAGCATTTCCATATGGCTCTTGGCCTCAGCTTTGTAAGTTTTTTTCCTGGACCAAATTGGAAGCCTTTGCGAAGGGTTCCCAAATGACGCATCGTGCTGAGCGATAGAGAACGGTACATAAATTCTATTTTACTCTCTTCGTCGCTCCTGGGTACGCATATGAGGAATTTGGGGTGGAAACTCTTGGATTCAATGGAAGCATACACGCGCGCGCAGGAAAACCCATTCCGGGATTCTATGTATCTCATTTCCCAAAATGGTGGATGACATTCTATCCAGCCGCCGCCGGAGTAATTTGGAAGATACATTATATTCTATTAATGTGCACGAGGGTGGTTAGAATTTACCTCAACTCGGGTGTACAATAATTCCGTTGAGACTAATTTCGTGCATTTAATTTTGGAGTCATAAGTAAGAATATGAATTTTAGCGGCAGTCTATTTTGTCTTATGACAAAAAATTCAATAGAAATTCTCTATCCATCAGGGCTTAAGACACTCACCAAAAAAAAAACGACAACGACCTTCGAAAATAAATAATTAAATAGCCTCGAGGGTGTTTAGCTTAAATTGGAGTCTTTTATAAAATTGTCTGGTGACGAGTATTTAGCGAAGAACAACGATTTTTTCATGTTATTTCATATTAAAAAAAAAAACTTATTATCAATAAAAATGTCTAAAACTAGTTTTTGCTTGGCATTGTATTATTATAAAGTCCCAAGAGCATTTGAATGTTTTTGTTTTTTGAAAAGTTAAAGAAACGTTCTCAAAAAAGCATACCCATTTATTCTGTAATGCACTAATGTTCATTATAAGCTGTTCTTTAGGACAAAATTTTTTGGTTCAGTTTAGAAGGCAAATGAGCTAAAGTATTCCTTGGGATAGGGTAAGTAGAAGTGTCTTAAACACTGTATTGGCAGAAGCTCTAAGAAACTTTAAATCACTAGTTAAACGATGTGTAAAATTTATAGTTCTTTTATGGCTTGCTTTCTTCTTTTCTTTTCTTCTTTGCCCATCGTAAAGAAATTTGGTTGGAAATTTACACAAAGTCAAACCCAAAGCCAAAGTTACTAGAAAACTACTATATCAAAACCTCATTAAATTAAGTGATCAAAAACACATAAAATTGTCTCAAGAAATGATTCATTACCTTAATTGTTTTTTTTTACAGCAGTAATCTTTTGAGCAAACACTAAGACCACTTTATAGTTTTTTCTTCACAAATCACTTGCACCCTTTGTACAGAAAATCACTTTCCACAAATTAATGTTTTTTTACTAAAATTATTTAAAGTTTTCTTTTTTAAGAGTTGAGCACTTTTTTAATGGTTGAAGATATGTTCAATGTACCATGGTTGTCCTCATTAAAAGATCCAGTACAAAGTTTCTTTTTATCGGAGGACTCACTTCCTACTCCTACGAGAATTGGGCATCAACTGAGATTTTACTTGAATGTCGAAATTGTCATAGGTCTTTTTTCTTTCACTTGCTTTCACACACTCCCGACTTTGGTTTTCCAAACTGGATTTTCAAAAATTTCTGCTTAGGCATATGGGAGGGATGGCTATCTGTGTGACTTTCCAGTGCGAGTAGGGGAATTTAAAGGGACTCTGTGAGATGTTTTTTTGAACTTATATTTTACCTGGGATGTGGAATTACTTAAGCACACACACACACCAATAGTAGAATTTCAGTGGAAGGATCGAAAAAAAGTAAGGGGAAGGTCTAAAATACTCCTCAGCAGCATCCAAGAGCGCAGGAGCTAGGGTTGATGAATTCTATCTGGTATTAAATAAAAGACCAAAAAAAATCGTAAGATAAAAAGACAAAAAAATATATAGATAAATGACAATTTATTAGTTAGAAATCTATACCTATGGCCACTTCTTTTGATGAATTTATAAGTATTATGCTTCAAACAGACCTGAGGATAAGATATGTAAGTGTTTGGCTCAATAATGGATCAGTTAAATTCCCAACTGAATTTGGTTAAGTAGTTTCTGTATACCTGTCTTAAGGTATGCTATTAGTTTACTTTTTTTTAGATTTTAACTAAAAATCTGTTTAATTTTATTACTTTCAGAAGCATTTAATTGATAGGAGAAAATTTTTGATAAGACGTAACACATATATTTTAAATATTCTTGCATATACTGTTGTTCATTTTCAATACTTAAACTCCAGAAATAAGATTATTAGGGGGAGGTGGGGTTACATTGATAAACGTTGTTTTTCACATATTTCTAAATGCATTTATGCTTTGCAATTACTTTTGCTAGTTCCACAATTGTTTTGTAGATCTAAATTACATTACGTTGAACCCCAGTTTACTTAAGAAATATGCAGAAAAATCATATAACAGCCCTACAGCTCACAATAGCCCCACCTAATCCGATCTCTATTTTTTTGATCTCTTTAAACTTCTAACTTCCAACCCTTAAGAATGGAATTTTTCGATACAGCTTTGATTTTTCGAAAAGGATAATTCGTTGTGTACATGTCCATTCGTGAGAAAATCTAGCAGTCAAACTGTGAGAGATAGTGAAATAGGGGTTCCAACTGCCGTCTTGTCTAACATTAGCATTGTTGTTCTTCATAGAAATATTTTTTTTATTGAAATATATTGAAAATTAATCTTGGCATTTTTTTTTCAATATTTTAGGACTTGTCTAGGTCGACCTTTGGTGAATGGTTGATCAACTCTAGAGTGTATATTTGTCATCCAATTATTGCAAGTACTTATAGATTTATTTATAAGATCTTTATATTCTGGGCAAATTTTTATTAATTTAATTTTCAAACTTTTAAACAATTTTATTGCAAAAAAAAACTATATTAGAATACAAGCCATAAAGTGACAAATTTGAGCATTCGGAACCAACGCTTTAACAATTCGGCGTATCTCATCTGTACCTATGTTTTCCAAAAACATGTGCGGCGAAAAACTTTTCTTTTTAAACTAAAAAAATATTTCAGTAAGCTATTGAGGCCTAGAGCCCTGTGTAAAGTCAGGATGATCCTCGCGAATGCTTTACACGTAAAATTTTGCGTTGAAGGACCAACTTAAATTATCATATAAATACTCTGAGCTTAGGATCAGAGATTAGTGATTCTTAAAGGTCCTTTATACCTGATTCTTACCTTTATGGCGTCTACACACTATAAGCAATTTTCGCAAGAGTTTTTGTCAAAAATTGCCTTTCTTTTAATTTTGACGTTTCTGCCCACAATAATAGGGGAAGATTTCTTAAACAAACAAAAAAAAAAACATTAAAAATGCTCCTAGTAGATACAGGCCTTTACCGCCAAATTTTACAAAATATATTCTTCAAAATCACCTTGCTTAAGTCTATCATGAACTAAAGTTTATTCATAGGGCTTAGCAGTGCTAATTTCTTAACAGTCGAAAATTTCGGAAAATGTATAAATAAGGGCAATCGGGGTATCTAATTTTGGAAAATCTTTGTAATTGTCTACTGTTTAAAAATTTGAGACCTTTTAGAACTAGGGTTAACCTCCAATCTGAATATAGCTTTAGAGTAGGAGGTTTACTGTTGATTTTCGTTTTGGAAATTTATGTGAAATCAGCGTTAGACGTTATTAGAGCTTTACTTTTAGAGAGGGTCGAGTACACCCTTTTTATGACTTAAAATAACGTGCTTTAAACCTAAGACTTAGCCATATGGCTTAACTGCACTATTTTTTAACAATCAAGATTTTTTGAAAAAAATTGACTTAGGATTGGATTATTAATGACAAGTGAACTGTAAAGTTCTGAAAAACCAATAAAAAGGTTCCTATTTAGAATTTTGAGACCGTCTGGAACTGGGGTAAACCCCTAGTCTGAAGACTACTTAAGGTATCAAGGAAATTATGAGTAGCTACAGTTACGAAAAATGAGTATTATTATTATTGTGTGCCATTTTAAATAGTTTTGCATCTATTATTCAATTAAAATTGACTTAAAAATAAATTATGAATAATCACCGATCCAATATATCATATCCCATCGGTGAAGACCATACCTAAGTGCTATAGAATTAAAGAAAAGCTTACGAACAGCATCGGGGCAAAATCGCCCGGAAGGGTAAAGTCACCCGGATTTACTGTATTCTAAATATGTAAGTTCATCTGGTATGTGATTTAACCCTTTAATGACGAGAGAGTCAAAAATTGGGGGTCAGAAAAGTTACTTTTTCTGACTTTTTATAGTAAAATATAGCTTTAGAAGGCAGTAGGAAAAATTTCATTTTTGGGTCACCGGTGACCCAATCGTTCTTAAAGGGTTAAAGCATCTCTTATACAAAATTCTATTTTTATTTGATAAAAATTTCAGAATTACCCAGGCTTAAAGCTTGTCGAAAACGCTTGATTTCACTCTATATTATACATAGTACATTATTATATATATTATAAAATAAGTTCATGATGTTATGGTTTGAATTTTGAATGTATTGGTTATTTTTTATTATATATATTACAATATAATTTTTAAAAAAATCAAATATCTGACAAGAAATAATATTTCCTTTGATCCTAGCGCTCTGAACTTTTATAAAATGAGCTTTTAAAGCTCCTTGCCGCACTAATTTTTTATGAATAAGTCTCTATAATAAAACTTCTAGTCACTTTCCGGCTATTAAGACTCCAGCTTCTTATGGAGCACTCTCCATCCTACTTTCAGTAATGGATTGATAAGACATTATGCTCTTTATAGTGATACATCAATGAAAATGTGGACAGTATCGAACAGTTTTGAAGGTTCTAGCTGGAGTAATACATTATATGTACATATATGTATATTATATTTTGATAAATAATTCTTTTTGGCAAAAAATAACAGAAGGAAAAGAAAAATGAACATCCTTCATCTTTTCTCTTTAATATTGGTTTTCCGCATCAAATAATACGCAGAGTTTTGGTTGTGATGGTGTGTTTGATATTCTGTGGAGTAAAATGCCTCATTTATTTCTCGTTGCCATGGGAATTCTTTTTAGTAGACATTTTTTGCAAAGGGGGACGACCAAGATGAGAAAAACAGCCATCCGCTTCACTTGTCCATGAAGGGGGATGAAGTGCCACAATACTTGGCATAGCACAAAGAACTTTTCTTCTTGCGCTGAGAATGCTCACAGCTTCGATCGGTAACATATTATGCCGTCTTTTATGGGGCGAACATGCACATCCGAATAATCTGGATTGCCAGAGGGGGTGGATTCTGTCGCTAAGGTTGTCGGTTCTACTCGATGGGGAATCGAATTGAGGGTGGACAATATTCCCACTTTCAGCCACCTCACCAACTCCGGGAGTCCTTTCATTTGCACACAAAAACCAAAAGAGGCGAGAGTGAAATAGGGTGGACGAGGAAAAGAAGAAGGACATAAAACATTCTTTTTTTTTCTCGTCTTTCTCTAATGCCACTTTTCCTGATGCCTCTCCCTCCTATAACCCAAAACACACATTCGAGGGTGGAAAAGACAAAGAAGCGGGTGAAAAAATAAATAAATTTGCAGACGTGAGAACTCAACCCATCATTGTCATTTCGTGACGGGGGTGGATTTGAGGGCTGGTGAGGCCAATATTGCTGTGGCATTTCACTAGAGCTCCAGAGAGATGAGGCGAAGAATAAGAGGAAAAAAATGGACAGAATAGGAGCACTGGGGGATGCTTTCTGCTTTTTCTTGGTGTCATTTATTGTGGACTTGGCTCCGGCAACAAGAAACACTCGATCAATAACCGAGAGTCTAAAAAATAAATATTAATCACCGATTTCTGCACATTCCAGCAATCCCCAAAAACCCATTCCAAAACCATCTCTATCTTTCGTAGTCATCAAAGAATTTCGAAGGGGTGCTGCTTGTTAATTTGTTCCATTAATTTCCGGTTAAAAAATTTTTGTTGATATTAAATTATTATGATCTTGGTTTATTTATTTATTTTGAGTCACTCGTGCCAGAAAATAATCTTAGAAACATAATTCATTTGCATCACCAGCAGATGTATTTTTCATTTAGAAAAAACTGCAAAAGATTTTTTTAGGCTTAAAGAATTTGTAACTTTAGGGAGCTAATTAACTCTTTTGCTTCTACAAGAAATAATGATAATAAATTAGTAAAATTAGTTAATTAATTAATTAAAAAAATTAAAACAGAAGCGCTGAAAATGTATTCTTCTTTAAAATTCATGATGAAATGATATAAAATAATTTGCTCAAAAACGCATTATATAAGGGACTAATTTTTTTTCGCGACAATGCCTCATTCTTCAATAAAATAGGGAAATATTGCGGATTTAAAATGTTTGCAAAACTTGTAAACATAAAAAATGTAGAAGTTATTTTATTGATGCTATTGAAGTTATTTATTTTAGTGCTTGAATTACTGCGAAAATTGTTATAATTTTTTTCTTTTTCCAAACAAAACATTGATAGAAATCAACTCAATTACTATTAATTAAGAAAAGTTACTATAGCAAGTAAATCGAATTCATTTGATTAGATTTTAATCAAATAGTGTAAATATATTGAATCTTATTATTATTATTAGAAGTCTCGTTTATTTATATTGCTTTAACTCAATTTGTATTGAAAAGTAATTTAAATGTATGATACACGATGTTGAGGAAGAAAATGGATCAAGCAGCTTGTATCGATCGTAATGATATACATAAGTAAGATCTCTGAAATATTTCACAAATGGCACGCGATCATCTCAAATGTTATTTTTTTTAAAGGAAGTCAGCCACATGTTTGTTTCCTAAATCTCCAGGGTCATACTCCCAAATAGTCCTAAGATCTTCCTTTGAGAATGGGATCATTCAGGAACTTGACTCAAAACGACCCTGTCTTTGAGACTGATACGTAGTCGTCGGTTCGGGGTTAATAAGTTACAATCCAGACTGTAATGATCTTCACTCCTACACCAAAACAGGACTCAAAAGTGTCCTATGAGGAAATACTTCGTCTTTGTTACTTCCTCATCTTCGGGTCATGTCTTTCAAAACAAACTTTCGACCTCTCTTCAGGCACTACCGAGAGAAAATTTCATGGGATTATGTGTGGATTTGTAGTGTTAATGAATGAAACTTCTGTCTCGATGACTGTCTGTAGAGCACATTCGACAGCCCTAAAAAAATGTGTTGACTTGCAAAATGAAACTGTGACAGTTTTTTCCCTCCTTTTACTCTAAATCTGGCACCCAAAAATAGATCTTCAAAAGGGCCTTCAAGGGGTTTGTCTGACGAAGGTTGCTATAATGATCTAATGATAGAACTACTGCTTTTTGCCTACACATAAGGAAAAAAAAACATAACAACAATTAGAAAGCAATTGGGAATTAAAAGCGACAGGAAATTATTATGTTAAAACATTAGTCTCAGGCATTTTCTGCCCTTCGGACTTCGAAACAAATCTTTATTAACTGACACAAAAAAGTGCCTCAATAATTTTCAACACTCTGTCTTACAGAATTGCTGTTATACAAAAAAGGGGTTGCCTATTGGTAATCTATAGGGGATGAAAATTTATTTTCTTCTCTGTATGTGATGAATTACTTTTAGGGGGTGAATTACTTTGAAAATTTGCAAACATTCGTAGCATTCGTTTGTTCTTTTTTGCCAAAAGAATATTATTGGTTTTTGTTAAATAAAATAGGAAACCCAACTCTTAACCCTTTAAGGCCGATTGGAACACCGGTGTCCCATAAAGAAAATAATTTTTCCTGACTACCTAAAGTTATTTTTTTATGTTTGTACGTAATTGCAAAAGAGAAGGTTGAAGGAATCTAGGATATTTTTCGCAAGTCTCCAGCTATTTGCTAAATAGTAAAATAAAAAAATAGTAAAAATAAATAAAACTAAAAAGTAAAAAAATGTAGCTTAAAATTAGGAATTTTAAATTGTCATAATGAAAATTAATTTTAATTATTTTTTATACTTCCAATTTTTTTATGCGAAACCGTTTTAGAAAAAGTAACTACAATACTCAAACATAATATTTTTCATTAACCCATTCAGTCAATGTACCTGAAATATCTGAGATAGAATGTTCATATTTTGGGATTAGTTTCCTACAGATTAGTAGATGAATTTTTTGAAAAGAAAAATTTTTTATCTCATATGGGGGCGCGGGGAACCGCCCTCAAACACACGTTTTAACGGTCACTGAATTTAAATTCTATGCATTAATTCATTACAAACTCTATTGCTTTAGATAGAGTAACTATCCAAGAACACCAATTGGCAACTAGAATTCAAATCAGGAAAGAGGAAAGAGGCCAATTTTAACAAATTCGACAGGATGTCGTATTTTCCGTCCGCCATTTTGAGAAAAAAATTTGCATGACCTTCCGCGGAGCAAGAAAATGATAACAAAATGTATTTTCATCTCTGTCGGACTATTTTTGTCAAGTAACTGAATAACCAACGTTACTAAAAATCCATTTCCGATAGCAATTCAGACAAAAAATTGCCTAGAAATAAATCATCAAAAATCACTCAATTTGCGTATGATGTATAATACAATGGTAAGGAATGGGTTAAAGTGAAAATTATCATTCATTGGTATTGTTTGAAAAATTACTTAAATTTTTGGGCTATTTTCGTCCCTATCGTTCATAGAGACAAAAAATGCACCGAATCAAACTCTATTGGATTTTCTAAGGCTAGATGTAAGACCTTTAACTAATATTGTATATCGGTTTCATTTTTATTGCTGACTTTCGGTCCACGAAAACTATCTCGTCGTTAAAGGGTTAAATGATTTTCGCGATATAGAAAAACAATTAAAACGACTCATTGAAAAGATTATTGTTTATTAATATTTGATTTATTACAAAAAAATGAAATTTTTTCATTTAAAAATTTTCATTTAAAAATTTGTACAAATTCAACTCGTAGGATTGAATTTTCGTAGATCCTTTAAAAATAAATTGTAGATTTATTTAAAATAAAAAAAGGTCACTAATATCTGTTAACACGTGAGTACAGCTTTTTATTAATTGAAGTGTTTGAAAAAGGATTTTTAGCATAATTTTATTATACGAAGATATGCAATTTTTTAGTTAAATTTATTTTATTATTATTATTTATTGCACCTGAGCATTTTGGAAGAAAAAAGCGCAACTTTCGGGCGACTCAAGCTTCGAACGATTCCTTTTTTTATATGTGTTTATATTAATTTAACCCATTATAATATTATATTTTAAGAGCTAGGTCTACTCCAATGTCCCAAATTTTCAGAAAATATAGGTGAAATTCAGACCATAGAAAAAAATGTGTTGTCTGAAGGTAGCGTGGTTTTCCTAGTGAGAAATAGTGGAAAATAGGCTACCAGAGCTTACCACGTACAGTCCACCGAAAAAATACAAAGCATTGTAAAGTAGTTGTGCTAAAAACAGAATGTCCGTTTAATCTCCATAGTCAATCCTTTCTATGTATTATACAACATGTCAATAAGGCCAGTTCAATATTTTAAAAATGAGAAACTTGTGACAACTGACTACAGAAAAAGAGTTATGAGAAATATAAAATTAAAGCTTTATGGAATTACGAGTGTCACGTAGACTACATAAAGATATAAACATTAAAAGATTTATAATAAACATAAAAATTTGGACATTCATTTGAAAAAAAACCTCGTAGTATACACGATTACTCATGTAGATTGATCGGAAGTAAAAAAAAAACAAGGAAAAGCAATAATATCTATTGGGATGTAAGTAAATCTTGTGCTTGAACGAAGAATTTTTGGAAAAAGTGAAATTTAGATTTTTGGGAGAAATTTATACAAAATATTTTTTTTTTCCAGAAATTTTACCAAACGTTCCATCTGGTAATTAAAACATGTACAACACACATAAAAAAATTTACTCTAAATTTAAAACCATATGAGACCTCGGGAACTTAAATTGGATGGGAATCCCCGTAGCGTTTGATTTTAGAAGCTTTGGACGAATGAAATTAAGTAAAATTCCTAACTCTTTCAGCGTTAACAGAAAAATTAATAGTGTCTTGAGATTCGCAAATTACAACTGAAACTTAATGGTCGAGGATTTGGAATCAGGACCTGTGAAAGTGCAGCTTTCAAAGGTGCACCTTTGAAAGTGGGGCACCTTTAAAATTAGAATTTTTCACCTATTTTTAAATAAAATTGAGCCTTATCATGATTTAATTTAGCTGCACAAACAGTTTAAGAAGCTAAATTACATTATGATATGTCTCAGTCCCAATTTCAAAGGTGCCCCACTTTCAAATGTGCTCCACTTCCCTCTATAGTGCTCGTAGTGATAGAGGAAACAAAAAAAGCGTTGAGATAAGTAAATTGTTTTTTTTTATATATTTATTATAGTAAACTTAGTAGAATTTTTTGAAAGATCAAATATCAAGTAATACAATATATATTGTCTTTCATTGTTTCGTTATGATCTTGTTTAAGATTGAAGAAATAAGTTTACATGCAGAATCAAATTGTTTTAACACATCCTTTTTGGTATTTGCAATATATTTCACGAGATATTT
Source organism: Phlebotomus papatasi (assembly GCF_024763615.1). Lineage (NCBI taxonomy): Eukaryota > Metazoa > Arthropoda > Insecta > Diptera > Psychodidae > Phlebotomus > Phlebotomus papatasi. The sequence goes on from NC_077222.1 coordinate 59,307,600, forward strand.
TTTATTATTTTTGACAAATTATTATTAGAAGACATTATCCTTCATATTACATTAAAATCGTATAGATTGATTTTTTTAATATTAAATTTCTATTTCTATTTCACTAATGGTTTAATGCAAAATATTCCCAATAGTTTACTCTCTTGTGTTACCCTAAAAATAATTTAGACAATTGATGAAATTTGAGGCAATTGTTGCATTTTCAATTTTTCAACGACACTTCTCCGGGGTTGCAATTGCAAATCTATTGTCCTGACATTTGACCGTTGGTCAAAAGCTCTTTTTGTTATTCATTGACCATTAGTGACACCTTTGATGTGGCCTTTTTGACCCACATCTGTCGATGGGAAAAATAATTCAAATAAATACATTCGAAGTCTCAATTTAGGTCGTGTTGGCAGGTTAGAATTCCTAAAATTTTTCTCCATGGAAAAATTAATGGTAAAAATGGTAATTGCAGAAAATGCAAAGAGTTAATTGCATGTTATGTGCGTTGCATTTTTGGGAACTGTGGACAATTAGTGGAGAAAGAATTTTAACCGTTTTCTGATTTGTTGGTGACATAAGAAAAATGAAAATACAACGGTCTTCCGTTTTGCACATATATCATAAATTTTTCTGACAAAATGGGATGAAGAAACTATCGGGAAGTTGCATTGCTTGGTGTGTGAAAAATTTTATATATTAAATCGTGGCAAAATCAGTGAATTCAGGAGCGATTTTTATTTTTGGGAGGGAAGGTCAACAATGTTTCCAACAATTGGTCCAAAGTCGAAGGGTCACACCATTAGACAATACATTGAGTGACCAAAAGAGGGTTACATTTGTAATACGTTCAATATTATTTTATTTTTTGCCATCTCTTTCATCCTCTCATGTGAAATTTAGTTCGATTTTTCCCAAAATGGGATTTGGTGTGGTCCGTTTTCAATCGATCCTTTTGTTGTTGTGCGCCAATATTTTATTGTCACCATCGACAGCTTCCTGGTTGGACTTTAAGAATATCTAGTGAGTGACCCCTCCTTGATCCATGGCCCTGGACGTGTTTCTCTGATTTGGGTTTCCTCTTGCAACAAAAATAATACAATCTCACAAATAAATCATCGTGGCTCTTTCTGGCGCTATGCTTTGGAGAGAAAAATCACCAACAAATGTAATCCCGTATAATGCTCTTACCACTCATTATCCACATAGAATTGAAAACTATATGATATATATATCTGTGTATGCTAGAGAAAAAGGGCATGAAAATTTTCAACTGAATTTTTACAATTGACCATGTCCGATTGCCCTGTGATTTTATTTTTCTTATCATTTTTCTCTTTTAAATTCTCTTTATTCTGCTGCCTATCAAAAATATCCAATATGGGTAAGACAAAATAGGACTCGCAAAGTTATATGTTTGATGAAGTAAATTGTACTTTGCAGATTGCTTGAACTACAAACATATCTGAAAAATATTTTTTTGTACTTTTGAAAAATTGAGACGCTCACAGAGTAAAAGGAGTATCGTTATTACAATAGTCAGTAAACCAACAAACATTGCCCAAAGTCAAGGAAAGACTAGCAAGTGATTGTAAATATTACCCAAGTAACAAAAACTATTCTTCACAACACGAATTTTAGTAATTCTAACTTCGACAATTTTTTTCTCTGTTTAGGCTAGGTTCACAATATTAACACTAAACCTACCAAGACCTGGTAAAATTGACCGGTTTAAAATTAACACATATTTGAACGATACAATGTCACTATAAAACTTTATAAATTTCTTAAAATATGCATGTAATATGTTTTTTAGTGTTTAAATTTTAATTTTTTTCTTTTCCAAGAAAAATTTGTAGAGTATCCTACGCTACCGCGGTTTCTCATTTGACCGAAAAACGACCAAAAACGGTCGGTAGGTTTAGTGTTAAATGAAGACTCTTTTGATCTGCAATTTGGTTGATTATACCGTGTCATCACTACACTGAGAGAAATCCGGAAAAGTTAAAATAACATTCCGGAAATGTTAATTTTACTCTGCAGTATTGATCCGAAATCGGTGTAAATATTACTCTTTTTAGGTGTATTAGGGGTTAAAGTAACCCTTTTCCATGTTAATTTTACCCTTAAAAATGTGTAAAATTAACATTAAAAAATTTTGATATATTTTTACACCTAAAAAGTGTTAAAGTTATGAGGAAAAAAAGTTAATCGCACCCTCTTTTTTCTCAGTGTAGACGCACTTAAACAATGAGAGCGATTTTTGTAAAAATATACTTTTTTAAAAAAAAAATCCACTATCATTTTAAACGGAAATGTCAAAACTTTTTAAAAAGACAATTTTTGACAATGCTTCCAGTGTGTAGAGGCCATAATAGTTGACATCGCCGCTTAGGCACTTAAGGGCCTTGACAAACCTGAGGATTAGCCGAGAGACTGCTTAGCATAATTATATATGAAATAATCGTTAAACATCATTTTCCACTAAGTCGTCTCTCGGCTTAAGTCGTAAGTGTGTCTAGGGCATAACTTACATACACTTTGATTGTTGTGAAATTAGGTAACATTTTAGTCATCTTGTTAACGTTAAATACATTTAATATTATACCTACCGACCGTTTTTGGTCATTTTTCTTAGCACGCTCGGTCAAACGACAAACCGCGCTAGGTAGAACATTGAATAAATTTATCTTGCAAAAGAGGAAAAAATTGAAATTTAAACATTGAAAATATATTAATATTTGAAGAAGACATTCAAAAAGTTTGATAGTGTATCATTTAAATATGTGTTAATTTTAAAAAGTTTTTAAAGGTCTTTGTAGGTTTAGTGTTACACGTCATCTTTATATGTTAATGTCGCGCTTCAGGCATAATGTGCCACTTGGGTAGTTAAACCTTTCAGCATAAGTTGTTAATATTATAAAAAAGATATTTCCTCATATATATTTTCCAGCATTAAAAAATTCTCTTCCTTACACGAATAATATTTTAAAAACTTTATAAGAAAAGATATTCATATCTAGCCATATCTGCGTACTACCATAAAGTATTATACACATCAGCAATAACAAATTGAAATTAGTCAGCAGAAAAATTAAATTTGAGCAGTTGCTTAATTTAAAACTTAAAACTTAATTTAAAAGCAGTAAAAATTCTCATACTAGTTATGTATAAGACTTATTTTTTGTAATGATAATAGGATTTTATTTACTAAAATATATTGTTTGATTGACCACATTTATTTTCTTACGACTATTTTTTTTAATTTTTAACAGATCGAATTTAAGTTTTTACTGACCGAATTTCAGTTTTTAGTGCTCATTTATTTTTACCCTATTATTCTAATTGCCAATGATAGTAACTCCATGACTGCAGTTGACTCCAGGAGAATGAAAATTTTTAACGTCAAGTTATGTCGAATTTCAAAATTTAAATAATTTCATAATTCAATGTTCTGAATTAAAATTAAATTCTTGTTGGAAAAATATAGGGCACCATATCCACCAGCACAAGAAAGACAGAAAATTATTTTTGAAACAAAAGAAAGTAAATAAAATGCAGATAAGTAGAATTAACACAAATGTGAGTGAAAATATACAACTGAATAATTCTATAAAAAAAAAGAAAATGCAAAATCAATAGTTTGCAATATTGCTTTCACATGTGAGTCACAAAAGTTGGATGAAGCAATAAAAGCGAGCATGAGCTTCATGTTGACTCTTGAATTGTTTCCTTCTTGTGTGCTCAAATCAATAAAGATTTTCAATCAGTGTGGACAATGGTTGAGAAGTGCAAATAAGCGTAGAAAAAGTGATGAGCCATTCCATATTTTTCCCTGATAACAAGGGACAATGGTTAGTTTTTTCTTGTCTTTTTCTCCCAAACTTCCCAAATAGATCATCAACAAATATATTCAGCAGAGTCCCAAGTTCAACCTTTCACACATTCACCAAAACTTTATTTTGTCCGAGGCTTTATTACTATCGTCAAGTAATTTTTTTCAACACAACAATTACATGTTATTATTGTACACAGATTTTATAATTAAGATCCACTGAAGTAAAATTATGAATTTCTTTGAAATAAAATTTATGCTATAATGGTTAGAATATTTTGAAGGTATTGATATACTGGAGCAGTTAATTTGTCGCAAGATAATGCTAATAAATGAAATAAACATAGACAAATCGAAGATCAACTTAAATAGATTTTCGTATGAGAAGTGACTTAATGCTATAAGTAAATAACTCTGAGAGATTTGGCAATATCTTGCGAATTAGATTGAATATTTAACAGTAAAAAGCACGTTAGGTAATAGATGATAGATGTTGTGTATCTAGGGGGCTGGAACCTCCCATGAATCTTCATCGTCATAGTGCTTATCTCTGGGAATCATACGAGCACTCGGAGATTTTAGGAAAGCCCCCGTTAAAAGTCCACCAACAATTGCAATAGCGACTGTTGAGATAATTCCAAGCAATTGATATCCCGCTTGTTCAGCAGCATTGCGTCCATATCCCTAGAAAAGCAGATTTATCCATGGCATCAGAACTAATATTCTGAACTAACAAAAGTTAAGATATTTACCCCAAAAGGCGTAGGTTCTGAATGATGGTCCTCACTTAAAGTCGAATTTGAATCAATCATGGCTGGAAAGATGTCATAGAGTGAGTTTCCATATTCGTTCTTCGTTGCTGCAGCCGCGAATATTGCTGAGAATATGGCAGAGAGTACAGCTGGCATTCCATGGAGATTGTGTACACCACAAGTGTCTCCCAAACGGAGTTTTTCCAACATCTTGGGACTTAAATATCTATAACCTAGAACTGAAAGCAGTCCCGCTAACGATCCAATTAGAACTGCCCCATAAGGATGAATCAGAAGATTGCAGACTGATCCCACGGCTACTCCTCCAGCCAAGGTTGAATTCTGAACATGAACCATATCCAATTTGTGCTCATGGCTTACAAGAACCGACAAGATAAACGTAACTACTGTTGCAGCTGCCAATCCCAAATAAGTATTCAGAATTGCTCGTTCTTGATCAGCACCCGAAACAAGAGCTGAATTGAAACTTGGCCAGAAGATCCAGAGGAAAATTGTGCCGACCATGGCGAAAATGTCTGATGTATAAGATGGTCCTTCAAGGTTGTTTGTCAGTGCTAGATCACTCTTTTTTGGTCGAAGGACAAAGCTAACGGCCAGACCAAAGTATGCTCCAAAAGCATGTACTGTTATTGATCCTCCAACATCTGTGATCTTCATGTATTCCAGCTGAAGATATTCGTTAGCAGCGAATATTGCTATTTCGAACAGGCCCATCACAAGGAGCTGGATAGGTGTTGTTCTGCCCAACAGGGCTCCCATTGAAATTAATACAGTTGCAGCTGCAATATCTGCTCCAATCATTCCACCTAAAGTAAGTCTAAATAATATGAAAAATATTTACAATTAGGTAATATTGGGCACTTAAAGGGTTATAAATAGTATTACGATGGTTGTATGATGTAAGTTTTACGGGTTTGATTTGAATTTACATCTTAGCCAACATACATTTTCTATCATTAGAAATGTTCGAATCTTGTCAAAAGTGAGTTTCATTGTATTTAAGTACTATAGGGCTTAATATTAATAGAAGCCCTGTAATAGGGCTTCTATATATGCTTGTGTAAGAAAAAAGTCATATTTAGCAGTCTCTACTGTAGTAAAACCTAGCTCTTCTATGTGATGTCGTTTGGTGCATTTATTACTGTAAGATCAATTATAGTTTCTAGGGCACTCAATGGGTCGTAGAGCACTCGCTCTATTATGCAAGTGTCCCGGGTTCAAGTCCCCTTAAGTTTACCAGAAATTTTTCCATAGTTAAAGGTGTTCGAATTGTATCCAGTGAACTTCACTGCACTTGATTCCACGAGGCATATTGATAACCCCACCCCATCCCTGTATAAGAAAAATGGTTGTTCCGAACCCCCTTATGAGAAGGCTTAAGTTCCTCTATGAAACGTTGTGCCACCATTATTATTATTATTATTATTATTATTATTATTTATTATTATTATTATTATTATTATTATTATTATTATTATTATTATTATTATTATTATCATTATTATTATTATTATTATTAATTATAGTTTCTATTTTAAAAAATCTTGGGAAGTTACAGGGTTTTTATATTCTTTGGTAACTGAAATGAGTGTTTTTAATAATGTGCACTTGTAACTCTCTTCTTTAAGTATCCATTGTGGACTAAATTTGTCATCACCCATCCTACTCCATAAGCAGTAAACATGTTAGTTTAAAGGTTTTCTATTCCTAAACTAAATGTAGGCAGCCTTATTTTTATTTTTTTTTTAATTTATCAAAGTTCAGATCAACCAAGAAAATTTAAAAAAGGTCAGAATTTAAAGCTTTTTGTTACAAAATGTGTAACCATTCAATGCTTTATTTTAGAATGCAATTCCTGACAACATAATGTGTAGGGGAAAGTGACCATGCTTGATACGATCCAAGCTTGATAATAACTATTTTTTTCCTACGTTAATCAATAATTATGACTCACAGCAATATATTTTAATAGCTGGTCCTAAGCCTCACACTTCCTAAAAAAAAATAGGATCCCAGCTCTTTTTCCCTAGTTTCAGGAAGCAAAAAATAAAAATGGGTCCAAAACTGTAATTTCGATACATGATATTTTATAAGTATTTCTTAATTAATGTCGCTTTTCAGGAAAACTACTATCATAGGCACATAGAGGGTTCATCAGTATTAATATTTATGTAAAAATATTTTTACTTGGGGACACTGTTTTTGATGGTGGTGACAAATTCATAAATTCTACCTGTGTCCATCCTATATTTTAAGAAGGGTCCATGAATGATAATTTAAATGTAGAAACTCTATCATTAGATGTGATTCTTTCATAATTACACCTATTGTAATCCTCCAATTTTATCGACAATTGACATAGCCTTCAACCCTGTTGCCTGAATTTCAAGGTTGCAGAGAGACATTTTCATGGACTCAAAGTGAAAAAATGGTTTTCGCTAGCGCCCTAATGTCATAAAAACATGGCTTAGAAAAATTAGATAAAAGTTATTTTAAAACTAATAACCAGTCGTACAAACGATTTAAGCAGATAGATTAGAGTTCCGCCTAAATATTGATATGCATTTTTTTGTATCCGGTGAAATTTTTACAGTGAAAATGGGCCTCCGAATTGTCGAATCAATTATTATACAGGAAGGCCCCGGACCAAACTTGTATAAAAATCGCCACTGAATTTCCATTTTCTTCTTGAAGAAAATCTAAGATTTTTCAAGAACTATTTGAGGTGGGATTATGAACCTAATAAGTGAGACATTTTTTTGTCATATTGGAGGAATCGCTTCGGTCTGTGTGATACTCAGAAAATAATTACAAACCTTGGAAATCATTTTACAGTATCAAGCATGGGAACTTTCCCCTATGTATGAAGATTTCCATGCAACTGCAGTGGAATTGTTGAAGAAAGTATCCGTCTGAATGCGGCAACAAAATCTGTAAATCCTTCTACTGAGTTGAATGAAAATTTAATCTTACTTTTTTGGAAAAGATTTAAGTTTTCGATCTACTTGACCTAAAAGCTTTCACGGATTGCGTTGCATTGAATTGTAGGAGATTTTCTCCTACAATTCTATTTAGTTCCTAAATTGAACACAGAAATTGTGAAACGTGGAAATCGTGGATATATAAGGCTAAATTGTTTATTTTACAGGAAATTAAATCTGAAAATGAGGGTAAAAAACCATGTCTGATAGTGACATAGATGTTTAAAAAGGAAGAAGAAGATAAATTTTCTCACATTTAAAAGGCGAGCATTCTTCTTCAATTTCATCTCTATTTTTCAGAAACAACGGATTTGATTTAAAAGCACCGACCATATATCTTATACACTGGTAAAAATAAAAGGGTCAAATTGACCATTTTCAAAAGGATGGATCGTATTTGACCCTTTGAAAGGTTCACTTTTGTATCTCTTGAAATTTAGTATGCACATTTATCACGAATAATCATGTTTTATTGTAAACTTATTACAGATATCATATTTCTCTCATTTGAGCGAACACCAAAGATCACTTTTTCATTGTTTTTTTATTCGTTTATTCCGGAATTAAATAGATGTCAAAACCGTGACCCTTTCGAAGGGTACCTGGTGACCCTTTCAAAGAGTCAAATATGATCCATCCTTTGGAAAAGGGTCAATTTGACCCTTTTATTTTTACCAGTGTACTTTAATATAACCGCCTCAATTGTACGTAAAATAACGTGCAATAAAAACCACTAGCAAGGCAAGAAAATATTTTGAATATTTTCACTTGAACCCTTAAGATGTAAAGACGCTTCTTAACTTCTTTTTCAATCTTCTCCTCAACAAACAAAATTTTAACATTTTAAAACACTAAAATTGTACGAATTTCCTTTAATTTTCTTCTCAATAAATTTAATTATATTCATCACCACATTTGCTGAAGCAATGATTAACACTAAACCTACCGACCGTTTTTGGTCGTTTTTCGGTCAAATGACAAACCACGTTAGGGTAGGATACTCAACAAATTGGTCTTGGAGAAAAAAGCAAAAAAGGAAAATTTGAACACTGAAAAATATATTACATGCATATATTAAGAAATTCATAAAATTGGATAGTGGCATTGTACCGTTTCAATAAAGTGTTAATTTTAGACCGGTCAATTTGACCGGGTTTTGGTAGGTTTAATGTTAAAATGTTGAAGCCTATATGGATATGAAGTTTGAAGTCATCGCATCAGTGTTCTTTATCACTAATTCACAACTACACCAGATTTAGAAGATTTTAATTAAAAATTTTAGTTTTCACTATTTTCTTGATTTCCATTTGAAAATTCAAAGTCCTATTCGAAGATTTAACATCTTATGGCCTCTACACATTGGGAGCAATTTTTGTCAAAAATTGCTTTTTTGAAGGAAATTCCCTGCAGCGTTGTAGGGGGAAACGTCAAATTTCTGTCAAAAACGCAATTTTTGACGAAAATTGCTCCCAATGTGTAGACGCCTTTATTCACCACGGCTTCTCTATAGGTCTTTTTTTTATACTTTTAACACTTTTAATTAATTAGTATTTTCATTAATAACCATCTTCACAAATCAAAAATAAAAAAAAAATCAAACAATATTTTTGTCAGCTCATAAAGACATTACTTCATTTGAAACTATGCTTCATTGTCATACGATTGTTCACTTGTTCATTAAAAACTCAATATTTTAAAATTTACACAGCTGCACTAATATAGCAAATTCTAATGGGAATTGTTAAAGCTAGATCTTATATAAAATGTTTAATGTAATGCAAAAAAAAAAATAAATTGGGGTTACCTAATTTTTCCATCTTCCATTTCAAAGCAGCCTCTTGCAATAAGGGCCCACTGCACCATGAGCGATGCCACCAGCAGATTGAATCCTGTCGCACTGTATCCATATTTTTTGAGGAAGGTCATTAAAAATCCAAAACCAATGAAGATCATGACATGAATGTCTTGAAAGTCTAATTATGGAGAAATTTAGATAAAAAGACAAAGTTATTTGGGAGGTAAACCTCAAACAAATTAGTGTTATAGAAAAGGGTCATTTAATGACTATCAATTAACTCTCTGGGGGAATTTGGTTAAAGTGTCTCCAAGTGGCAAAAAGCGTTTGTTGGCAAAATGGATAAATGTCAACTGTAATAGGTATTTTTGCCATGATTTAATCACAACAACAATTTATTTCCTCCTATAGTATACTGTGCAAACAATTGGTAAATTGATGAATGTTTAATGTGAATTGTTAGCATCCACTAATCCACTAGCTAGAAAATATTGGGCTTCCATGACTTTTAACATGGACAAGGGATACTCACGTGGATAACTGCCCAAGTTTGTAGGCAGAGGATCTCCATCTTTGGCGGGCAATAGTTCTTTGCCGTATTCAGAGAAAGCCCCAAACACTATTCCAAAAATTATTTGTACCACGAGAATGGCTATAAATCCCGTGAGGGTTGAAATTGGGGTCTGCATCTTTACAATTTGTTTACAATTGGGGGAATAAATAGATTTATTGACTTAACTGAAGGAGTACGTTAGCGAAAGAACATCCCTTTTGGAGTCGTTCTCCACTGGGATGCTACTATGTTCACGAGCAATTCTCGACTGATCATATAAACTGGGCATGGTGGAACAATTGTTACCAGAGCTTTGCTCTCTTGTTGAATTTTTTATTATCACGCTGCTGGGGGGCAAAAGAGTTGGGGAATATTCAACAATGAATGTTTGATTTAATGGCTTTAATTTTAGATTCACTCTGCAAATCTGTTGACTTATGATTCTGGGTCTATCACGGTGGAACTATAATACGTAAGATGTTTGTTCGGTGAATGTCTGAAATGAAGTGATTTACTATCTCTAAAAATTCCTAAATTTTTTTTTGCCTCTTAATTCTGGGGAGCATAATTAGACACATGATTGTCCCCAAGACAGTGTCAACTTTACGAGGAAAGAAAAAACAATCACAATCATATAATAGAAAATATCCAAATAAACAGTATTTTCGTGATTCTTCTATTACGACGCGACTCTTCAGTGAATAATTGAAGACAGCCGTAAAAGACGATATGGGGGTTTTGGCTATTTCGGAATTACGTAGAAATCCTAGCTTTATGATTTTTATTGAATATGCAGAGTTGGTAAGGTTCATTTATGTCTATTATAGCTAGATAGTAGAATAGTGAGTTAGTTTAGTTAGTTAGATACTTATGCCCTAGACACACTTACGACTTAAGCCGAGAGACGACTTAATGGAAAATGATGTAAATGAAGTTTGACCATTATTTCTAATATAATTACGCTAAGCCATCTCTTGGCTTATCCTCAGGTCTGTCAAGGCCCTTACTTAGTTAGCTGATTAGAAAGGTAAATGCAGACTGTTTTTGTCTTTGACTGCATACTTATTCAGTCAGCTATTTAATTAATTATTTAGATAGGGTCAGCATTACTTAGCGAATTGGAAAGGTTGCTATTAATAATGTGGGCATTTTGATAGAAAAAAATAAAATCATTTTACTACAATTTAAGTTAATTTTCTAAAAAAAGAACAAAACCATCTAAAAATATTAAAAATGGCAATAAAATCTTACCACATTACAAGTTGGATTATTTTTAAATTTTATTTATTTTTGGTAAAGATTCCCTTGAACAAAAGTGAACAATATTAGAAAATTTGGGGCAAAATGTAGATTCAATATTTTCAAAATTCTATATAATAATAATAATAATAATAATGCTGGCACAATATTCCTGAAGGAACAGGGCCTTCCCGCAAGGGGATTTCTAGACATGCATTATTATTTTTTCTTGTATGGGATGAGGTTGTCAGTCCCATGCCCGTGGAATCAAGTGCAGTAGGTAGCAATTACGAATTTCCTCACTAAGAAAAAGCCTATAAAGTTGAAATAACTCTATTGCCGAACTGAATTATTTCGAAGAACAGCAATGTAACCGTTACTATTTTTTGTGTAAGATTTCATCTCGACTGAAGTATATATTTAAAATATGTTTTCGGTTTAAGAATATACTTCAGTCAAGACGATTTTCTCATGGCATAATGGTACATCAATTAGAAATATGCCGAACTGTGTCTCAGGTAGACATATGCAGTGCATCATATGCGAGTGTCTCGAAACATAACGACCCCGAAATCAAGAAAAAATTATAAAGGAAATGACAAAATAAAAAAGAAAATAAAAAAATAAACCTAAAATTGAAAAGTATTAATATTAGAATTTTTAAAAGAGTTATTATAACTCCATTTTTCAATTAAATTTTAGGACAAAATGAGTAAGAGTTACTCTGAAAAAAGTTGAAACAACTCTTCTGAATATTACACCTAAGTAGAAGTAAAATTAACTCTAAAATATACCAAATTTTGGTTTAGTTAACCAAAGATCAGAATTAAATAAAGTTCATTTAACATCGATTCGGGTAAATCTTACTCGTTTTTTAATCAATATTATTATTATTTGCAGATAATGAATACAGAATCCGTTTTAGAATTTTCCGAATAAAGTACTTCCCAGAAACACTTTAATTCTTTCATGCTGTGTTTTTCAGTTCTTTATAGGAAACATTCTTACATAATATTGTTGTATTCTTTTTGTGGTAAAAGATATTGCTCAAATGTATGATATCATATTACAAATAGAAAAAAATTAAATTTCACAAAATCCTTCATTAAGTCGACATATTGAAAATAGTTGTAATGTCGTAAGCAAACTGGGCCCTCAATGGGTCAAGTGGTAGAGTGCTCGCTCTATGATGCAAGTGCCTCAGGTTCGAATCCCCTTTCCATCACCAGGATTTTTTTCTGGCGTAAGGTGTTTGAACTGTATCCAATTAGATTCACTGAACGATTTCATGGGATATGGGACTAAGAACCTCATTCTGTATAAGAAAAAATTATAACAACCCGTGTATAGAAATCCCCTTTACGGGAAGGCCTAGTTCCTCTATATGGCATGTTATACCAGTTTAATTATTAAAAGAACTGGGTCTACATTACCCAAGCTCTAAATTAAACAGTGAGATGTCCGAACCTTCCTTTAAAAGGGACCATTGAAAAAGTTATATTCTTAATATTCTTGATTCTTATTTTTGATGAAATATTACCATCAATGATTGCCAAATTTAATTTTATTGTATAAGAATATCTTTGTCTAATTTTGATGAATTAATCCTATTTATTATTTTTTGCATGATAAGAAAAATTGCAACATTGTGGAGCATATTTTACCCAAGTTATGCCTAATCCTTTCTCAGTCAGGTTTTTTTAAGTACCTAAAATTCAGTTGTAAAATAACAAAATTTAACTTTTATTTATGATTCTGTGTTTTTCAATTTTTCCAACATAGTCATAGCCCCGCGAGGTAGAGAACTTTTTACAATCTTCATAAAAATACCGAGGTACAGTCAATGAATTTGTACATAGTTCGATTTTCCCCATTAACTCTGCGTGTCCCTAATTGTCCGTTTATTGACCACATATCTTGGGCATCGTCAGTTGTTTGTGAAATCATAAATAATTTATAGAGGTAAAAAGAACTCCTCTAACATTTTGTACTCAAGAAGAAAATATTCATCCCAGTAAATTTTCGCAATTCTTCGTTACTCTCTAAATAATTTACAACTAATGTGTTTACAAAAAAAAGTCATCGAAATGAAATGCTCATTTTCAGCAATTTTACAGGAAGAGTTTAAGAGCTCATTTCCTCTTTTTCAAATTACACTTTTGTGAGGAATTCACTCCCGATGGCGTGTCCATTGCAATTATTTGAATTTGCTTTTTTTTTGAAGGCTCACTATTGCCCGGCATTTCTCTAATCGTAGGTCAAATTAATTTATTGCTATCTGAATAGTTTGATGGTAATTTTTTGGAAATCCAAATGGCTCAGCCACTTGAGATAGTCGAATTTTTCATCCCATCAGGAAAATGCTGAGAGAAGAGTTCAAATATTTATATTGTAATTGGAAATGATCTTATAAATATTGGTTTTGAATGGTAAACTTAAATTAATATAAGTGGATTATTTTAGCGGCGGCCACTAAATGGCCGGCGGTTATATGTAGCTATAGCTAATATTATATTGATGTTTCTCTGTTTTAAAATATCTTGGGCATAGTGACGTAAATAGGTACGTGCTAACTTGTAAATATTATGTATAAATATTTTGGGTTTACTGAAATGTTTAGATTACTTAAGATCTTATCTATTTCAGAAAATTAGGTAAAGCCATAGCATTACCTGAAATATTAAGCTTTTTAATAAGAAAGTAATTTTGACTAGGGAAAGTATAAGATGGATTTTTTCGCATATTTCATTTCTTGAACTCCACAAATGAGCACTAGGGGAAACCGGGGCAGAATTAACCACGGATAAAATTAGGCTGTAGCATGTTATAGTTTGCCTTAGAATTAATATTGAGGAGACCATTATTAATTCGAAGAAAATACCTTCCTTCCTATTCAATGAAATATTTATCAGCCTGATACAAACGTTTTTTCTACGAAATGTGCGCACTGAAAAATGTCATTTTCTGGGTGATCTACCCCGCCGGTATCCCCTATATAAAATAATCTTTCGATTTTGACGCGAAAGTGCTTTTTATGGATTACAGTTAAGTCACGAGTTCAAGCATTTCCCAAAGCATGGGATGCTTTTCCACTCTCATTACAAACACGTTTGTCTTAAAGACTAGGCCGACTTGTCTTAAAGAACTAGGCCTTCCCACAAGGATAGTTCCGGGCACCCATTATTATTTTTTCTTTTACAGGGATGGGTTTGTCAATCCCATGCCCCGTGGAATCAAGTGCAGTAAAGCTCACTGGATGCAATTCGAATTCGAACACCTTTAACACCAGAAAAATTCTTGGTCACCTAAAGGGGATTCAAACTCCGGACACTTCATCATAGAGCTTGTGCTCTACCACTTGACCTATTGAGTAGTATATTTTAATATTTATTATCAGTTCATAATACCAGACTAGGGGGAAGTGAGACCCCTCTGAATTAGGCTTCTTTATCCTATTTTTAAATGGAAATTGAGTCTTATCATGATGTAATTTAGCTTTGAATATGGTTTGTTGAGCTTAATTATATGATAATAAGATCCAGTTTTATTTAAAATTAGGAGAAAAAGCCCATTTTTAAGGCTACCCCAATTCAAACTTGTCACTGGTAAAATAAATAAATTATTATTAATCGTATCGAGATATATTCATTACAATGCAATGGTCATAATTTTTTACAATGTCCATATCCCGTATTAGAAGAACCTGCTAGTCCATTTGTAGACTCGCCCAGGAGCGCCTTCCCCGTATTGTGGATGCTTCTTCTATGCTCCCGGAGTTGTTGGACGTAGGCGGTGCATTATATTACGTTATTAACATATGAAAATTGTCTTAATTAGACATTCAGATCTATGCACCGGGCGGGACTCGAACTCACAACAGTAAGTCGACCCAGGGAATCGATCCGCCCAAGAGCCAACGGTCTTGCCTATTGAGCCACTGATTCCCCAATAAATAAATTAATTAAAAATAATAAAATAAATAAATTTGATCCATCCTTGTAAAAAGGATGGAGCAAATTTACACTTTTTTGTGATAAATGTGCATTCATAGTTTGGAATTTTATCCATCTTTTCCTAAAGGATCCAATTTGGATCAATTTGATCTTTTATTATTACCAGTGCAGTGGTCCACTTCTTCCTAATTTTCAAATATCAAAAGTCGCCGTTATTATATGAAAGAGACGATATGCAAATTCTCCTCAGGATACGTAAGAACGTAAATTTTCTAAGGAAAAACTACGAAACAAACACGTTATTTTATTACGAATTTACTAAGTAAGATTTAACGTTTCAATATGCTATCTAAAACATAAACGGTAAAATAAGATAAAATTTAATTGTAGAAGTTATGTTCTTGATGTATTTTTAAAAACGTAAAAATTACATTTTATTTACATTAGGTTTAATCCTTTAAGAACGAGAGGATCAAAAATTATGTATCAGAAAAAATAATTCTTTTGCTAACTTTTTAGAGCAAAACGTTACTTGTAGATTGTCGTAGGATTTTTGAGTCACCCGTGAACCAATCGTACTTAAAGGGTTAATAATAAAATGTTTGTAAGGTAAAATGAGCCAATTTTTTCCGAGAAATATTGATTTAATAACACTATGCTTACCTTATCTTTTTCTCGTTCAATACAGTGAAGAGCACCATCTCAAATATATATGCAACAGAGTATTTATAGTCGTATAATTTTGAAGTGACTCACACGCTAAAGCACAATATTAGAAAAAATGTATTTTAAACTTAATTTGATAAATCAATGGGGAGTTTAATGTAGTGACGACATTCCCAAACACGAGCCATTAGCATCCATTGATCTTCAAGTATCCTTTATGTGAATTTTGGCACAACTCTTTCCTTCATTCGTAAAACCAGTCAATTTACACTTGTTTAAAGTTTTTTTTTAATAAAAAAAAATCAGCAGACTGTTTAACAGGATGGTGTCGGGCTTATTAGTACAATTAGATGAATAGAGAATTCGGTATATTAAATTAGTTTTAATTAATCTGTCTGTGGTGTTTAAATGGGTGGCACGCTTCTCAAGCTACATATGAGTCTTCCATGGTTCGGGCTGGGGTGTAGGAATTTTGACTGGAAACATCTTTTGACAGGACGAATCTGTACATGACGGCATAGAGGATACCACCCACAATCAGATTTGCCAGCGCCACTGCCACAATGATGGCCCAGGCGGGAATGGGGAGACCACCTGTAAAAATATACATTCACCATTTGTACGGTGATTTTATTTGCCAGTTTTACGAGATAGACTCACGTTTATAGCTGCGTGTCATGACGCGACGTCCTCGAAGCACCTTCCTCCTGGCCTCTGTCTCCTCTGTGAAGAGGCTGAGGA
The DNA here is from genome assembly GCF_024763615.1 of Phlebotomus papatasi. Lineage (NCBI taxonomy): Eukaryota > Metazoa > Arthropoda > Insecta > Diptera > Psychodidae > Phlebotomus > Phlebotomus papatasi. Next base: position 59,324,121 of record NC_077222.1, read on the forward strand.
GCACTGAAATAGATTTTTTTTCTTCATTTGTAAACCAAATTCAAACACTCTCCAAATCACAAAACACCAGAAGGTAATTTACCGAGAATAACGACGAGATAGAACCAGCCTCGCTTAATCAATTTCATCTTCACTAAAATACTTTCTTTTCTCCACAATTCTGTTATTTCACAAAATTTTTGTCCTCTTTATTTGTGACACTGACGAAGAATATGCCTCACCCAACGTGTGAAAATTACTTTAAGCGCGAACCTCTTTCCAATCTCTTATCTTTCCATAGATAAGATTACAAAGACAAGGTGGTTACGATGATAGAAAAATTATTCATGAACATTTTTGGGATCATCAAAAATATTTTATTTACCTTTATGAAAATACATTTTTTTTATCAAAAATTCTAATATAAAAAAACTCGAAATTCCAAAATATATTATTCATTGTTTTTTTGCAAAAATAGTCAATTTATGAACACACTGTGATAAACTTATCTAGTGAATTCTGTGCTATCAAAGATAAAATAGTGAAAAAATATGTGACGAAGTATGTTGCAAGGTGTATGTGTAATTTTCCATATAAATCGACAAAGAGGAAGAATTACTCATTGGATTCCATATAATTTCCTCTGAATTTTCATTTATTGAAGCTTCATGGAGGTTTCCCCAAAGCTTTTTAATTTGAAATATCTATAAATGCTATCCAAAAAATATTTTTTTTTAGATGTTAAAGCCCTTAGCGATATTTTCGCTACTAAATTTACTTGGATGCTTCAAAGTGTATAAGAAATCTAACAAAAACTCTCTTCCAATCATACAATTCTTAATCCTTCACTGAGAGAAATCCGAAAAAGTTAAAATAACATTCCGGAAATGTTTATATTACCCTGCAGTATTGATTCGAAATCGGTGTAAATATTATGCGTTTTAGGTGTATTAGGGGTTAAAGTTACCCTTTTTCATGTTAATTTTACCCTTAAAAAGGTGTGAAATTAACATTAAAAAATGTTGATATATTTTTACACCTAAAAAGTGTGAAATTTATGAGGAAAAAAAGTTAATTGCACCCCCGTTTTTTCCCAGTGTACGAAAAGCAGAGGTGCAAAGTCACCCTCTGAGTCCAAAGCCACCCGTACGGGTCCAGTCAAAATCCCGAATGAGTCAAAATCTTGAAAATCCGAATCAGGATTTTGTCTTTGCAGGATTTTGATTTTGACTTTTTGAAATTCTCACCCATTCAATATTTAGACCCATACGCGAATTTAGCTTTCGAGATTTTGTCTTTTTTTGGATTTTGGCGTTCGGGATTTGGGATTTCAGAAATTTGGCTATCAGAATTTTGGTCGGTACCGGGGATAGACATATACAAAACGTTTAGAAAAGGAATGTGAATTTTGATTTTACGCAATGTTCTTGATCGAAAAGGTGTGCAAGATTCATAAAATAAATAAAAATTGATGTCCAAATTTATACTTCCTCCGTTCGGAAAAGTCGGGGAATGAAACATAAAATTTTTAGGGAATGATAAAAATATTTGATGAATTTAAGTAAAGACATTTACACACTATGAAGAATTAAAAAAATGTTTTTTAATAAAATTTCTCTTATGATGTGCGGGCAGAACTGTTAATTTTTTTTTCAAAAAAGCAAATTTTTGATGAATGTGTAGACGTCAGTTTCAAACAGTTCGACATTTCTTCAAATAAGTATAAAATAATTAGAATGATCATGTTTTTGTATTTGTTGCTGACATGTCTTATAGATAAGATAGTGAATAATACCGACTTTAAGTATGCTCACGGAATAGACGGTATAGACTTGTGATAGAGTAATATTATTTTATATAGTTGTTAATGTCCTTCGAGAATTGTACAGGAACACGTTGAGTTCTTACCACAAAGATTCAATTTCATTACCTTTTTTTTGTTTTCAAAATAAAATATTCGATTCAACGCTCTTGAATTATGTTGGATTTTTTAATAAAATCATCTGAAGTTTAAGCGAAATTAAATTAATCGTCTAATTGACACAAGCACGCGACTCCCCGATTAATCCAATGCTTGGGACTTTCTTTGCATTCTAAATCAATGTACATGACAAAATTAGTGGAATGGCCAGTAGATGAGAGTGTCCCTCTCCTGGCACTAGTCTTATAAATAGGACACATGTACCTCTTCAGTCTTTTCTTCATGTGCTTCCTGTCCTTTAAGGACTTAATCGTAGGCTTCACAGAGATTATAGGGAAACGATCATGCAATGTTCTTGGTAGAGATTCATCGAGAAGCCTTGCAAGACGATTCCACCGAGCTCCCTCGAGAAAGAGACCCTGAAATTGGAGCAAATGATTTGTTTGCACATTCAATCAAAATTCACTCTCAGTTTCATCACTCACATCGAAACATTTAAAATCGCTGTTTGCCTCCAAGTTATTCTGTGGAAGATTTTCAATATAGAATGTGAGTCGTGTGGGTTAATATTGGCGGATTCAATTAAGACCTACCTTCTTATATGTATCAAAGTCAAGATCATCTTCTGTTTCGTATGCACTAACATCGAAGGTCATGTCGATTGTATCATAAGATTTCTTTGTCCTCCGTGCGTAATTTTGCAAGATACCAGTGATGAAGGATTGTGGGAAGAAGAAACTGGACAACCAGAAAACATTTGGTTCTCCATGATCAATCCATTTCTGCAGAAATGCCATTCGATCAATTAGATCACTTATGTAGCTGGCCAGTGGTTTGAGAGAAGGGTAACTGTGTGGCGTCCAGTCTTGTGGCAATATCCCCTGCCGGATGGCAAGATGAACATTTTCCAGTTGAGGAATGAGGGCAATTTGTCCAGAGACCGCTCTCTGGACATCAGTAAGGGATTGTCTGATATATCTCAACAATTTGTTAAACTTGATGACTTCCTGATGGAGAAAAACATTGAGAGAATTTGAGTAATTTGTAGGATACTTCTCAATCATGAATTTCTCATCTATTAATTCCGGAAGACGACTTAGTATGTCCTCACAGATATCTTCTACATGATCTTTGCTGTCCTCCTTGGACAGGTCATCTTTTCTCATAGCTGCAAGTAATTCTGTTTGGGTGACCAATACTCCAGCCAATAGAGTATTAGTCTCTCGTGTATTTTTTGCTAAATTAGCATTTTCATGGAGTCCAAATACTTCCGGATGCGCCACAAATGGGAAATTACTAATGTGTTCCAAACTCTTCATCCTGTTAGCCTCAACGGGAATGGTATAAGTACCCGAAGAGGTGAGAGGGCAATTTTCCACTTGAACGGAATCTTCATTGTAAATCCATTCGAGGAGGGACATGAGAAGTCGACGATCTTTATCATCTGTCACCCGGCCACCGTAATTGCATTCGCCTGTTAGATCCCTATGACCCCTGAAAGGGATCCTTTCATACTGCCTGATGAACATCTTAAGCTGTGTGAGAGATATTCTGCAAAGAAATTGTGATTTATTGAACTTGATCTTTCGCAAAAAAATAACATGATAAATTATACCTAAGATCAGTCTCATTGAATTCATAAGGAATATTCCACCCCAATGGTCCAAATTCACGTCTCTCTTGGACGACAGCGTGGAAATAGACGAGGGCAAAAACACCCCGGAACCACAGACTTTCCAATTTATTGTCCCCAGCAAAGGCATCCGTGAAGAATTTATCACTGGCCAAGGGGTCAGATTTGAAGCACTTCTTCATATTCAACTTCAGTCTCTTTGGTGGTTCATTGGTCATTTTGATGCTATTCTGTAAGATGAACACAGGAAAATCCGGACAGGGATATGCTGTACACCAAAGACGGAAGTCTTGATGAACATTTTCATTATCAGCTAATTCAATGCAAATCCTTTCTAAATTATCCATCCACGATGATGCCACATGGCAATTTTGCAGGACAATCCAGTGTCCAGCTTTCTGACCTTCTTCGATCATTTGCATAGCCTTTGGACCTTGTCCTTGACCCAGAGAAATTGTGTGACACCTGCAAAACATCAACAACATTATTGATTTGTAAGGAATCAGAGAATGCGCAAGAACTTGATTGCATGCTCCACAAAAATTACATACTTATCCTGCATATTTCGTTCCTTGGCAAATGCCAGCAAATCATCCATTGGGTCCGATCCTGATGTCAGGAGGAAGATCAAAGGAGTATTGGGATTGCTATCAGCAAAGGAAGTGATTAACTCAAAAGAAGGTGGTTGAACGAATGACTCATTGAGATGATTGATAATAAAAATTCTAACTGCCGGAATAACAGAATCCGGTCTCAGAGCTTTCAAGATGATCAACCTGGAGATATCATCAGCAGTATCATAAGGAGGCGGTAGGGGCGTCTTATGTGGTTCCGATTGTTGAAAGAATTCTTTCCATGCTACCAAATTTGTCCCAAAATCCTCCTGAAAGTTCTTAAAATTTTCCAGGGTGGACAAATTGACGATTTGATCCCAAGACTTGTTAGCTAGCCAGTCAGGAGCTGGATTTTCATCCGAATTATTTCTTATAGTTCCACTGGATAGAAAATGCACAAGGAGCTGCTCATCAATGACTTTCCTGGCACGCAAGATTCCAATGCAAATAACAAAGGAAAAAATAAGTTTGTCCTTTTCAAATAGTGATCGACAGATATTCTGATAAACGGAAGTTGTAAAGAACTGGTTAAGATTTTCGAGTCTGTCCTCCAAGACATTGGATTTTGGAGCTTTGATAATGGCCTGGACAAAAAGGGAAAGGAACCAAGTGAGAGAATACTGATACATGGGATCAATGTTGGCCAGTTCTGTGATACAGAAGAACAGAATTGAGGAATGCTTGGCCACTGGGAGATACAGTTGGCGAGCTTGATCAATTTCTGCTTCGGTAGCAACTGCAATGACCTGCTTGGCCTGAATTTCTTCCGAAAGAACTTTGCTGGATGACTGAAAGAAAATTAGTGCAATGTTAACTATATTAAATCAGTATTATTTTCTTACGATTTTACTGCGAAGTAGTATAATTATGTCTTAAATTAGCTCCGCCCAAAAATAATTTTAAGCCACGCCCCAGATAGATGTCATGTCACTTTGAGTTTGTTTCTAATATCCGCTGAATATATTAGGTGAGATTCTTAACAATCTCACCTACTATAATCCTAACAAAATTTCATGTCGTCCGATCGACCTCAAACTTGGCCAAAATGTGTTTCAGCACTTCCTGATCACGAATATATATGTGGCTAATTTACGTTCCCGGCCGGCTGGCCGGCCGGCCGGCCGGCCGGCCGCTCTTTGGAGCTTAATAGCTCCTAAACTAAAAGAGATATCGACTTGCGGTTTTCGGCAAAGGTTATATATCGGGTGAAAATTGCAACTTGGTGCATTGACCCCCCACCCCCCACCCCTCCTTCCGCCATTTTGAAGACCCCCCTTTTTTTGTTTTCTCAATAGCTCCGCCCCTATGGCATCGAGCGGGCCCAAATTTTAGTATGTTATAGCTAGGCCTTAGAGCTTTCCATCAATACCAAACTTAAGGTCCCCCGACCCCCCTGACCCGAGCTATAAGGGTCCAAAAAAAATTTCTTAAAATGGCCATAACTCCGGTTCTAATTGTCAGAATTTAAAAAGTGAGGGCTTTTTGGAAAGCTCTCGTGAAATGCCACTTCCCCTTCTAACATCGCAAGTTCATAAAACCACCGCTAGGAGCGCTATTATTAAAAAGAAAATTTTTAAATTTTAAAAGTTAAATAACTCAAAAACTCCTTATGCAATCGGGCTGAAATTTTAGTATGTTGTAGCCGTTGATTATACCTATCAAACAAAAAAAAACCTTAAGTCGATCCATAACCCCTGACCCAAGCTATAAGGGGTCAAAGTTCGAACATTGACCGGCCTCTATCTCCGGTTCTAATTAACATAGCGACCTAAATTTTACCTTTTTGGTTTCGTCTCAATGAGCACTTTCAGATGGAAGTTCAAAAGGTCACCACAGGTGGCGCTGTGATAGCGTCAAAATTCATCGAAATTCAAAGTCACTTTTCTCAAAAACGGCATTGTGCAAGTTAATGAAATTTTAGTATGTTGTAGTCCAGTCTAGGGCGTTTCCAAAATGGTGCGTATGCGCGCTGTGGTTTCAATAGAACCGGAGATATGAGGGGTCAAAGTTCACGAAATTCAAAAAATCATATCTCCGGTTCTATGTGACCGATTTTGATGAATGAGGGCTTAAACGAAAGATCTCACCAAATGCTACAACTTTCTAGAATATTTGAACTTCGTGGGACCAACACCAGGGGCGCCACAGTCGAAAAACCAATTTCAATTTCACATAACCTCAATTATCTCGACTGTCGCTGAACCGATTTTGATGATTACTTCAACATAATTGTAGAGCACATTTGTCTCTACATTTCGTCCATACATCATTTTCCGACTCAGACTACGCTATCACTCCGATTTTGCCGTTTAAGTGTGAAAAAATTGATTTTTCCCATAATAACGCTTTGAAATCACTCAGATGCCAATTTGACTGCCTCTACTCCACGAAGACACTTAAAATAGGGTTTTAAATGGAAAGTCCCACAAAATACAACAATTCTTTGATATAGTTGAAGTTCAACAAATGACTACTTGGGGAACTCTGGATGAAAAAACGAGTTAAGAAACAAAAAACCTCGCTTATCTTGGCTTCTGAGTAATCGATGAGATCATGTTCTATGGGAAAATTATAGAGAACATTCTGGTCTACATTTCATCCATATATCACTTTTCTATCAGTTCATCCAAATCCTTGATATTTTGGTTTAAATACAAAATTTGTATAATTTCACGAATTTGATTCAAGATAACTGAATGGCGTCTCCCAACTTCAGCTCCAAATCGAATTTGCATGCACTCCGAGTTAGCTCACGTTAAGAATCTCACCTACATAAGCCGGTTAGGATTATCTGTCCCTTTTTAAAATGCTACAAATTATTATTAATCGTATCGAGATATTTAATTACAAGGTAATCATTTTTACAATGCGTTATATCCCGTGTTGGAAGAATCTGCGAAGTCCATTGTAGACCGCCCAGGAGCGCCTTCCCGTAGTATGGTGAATGCTTCTTCCATGCTCCCGGAGTTGTTGGGCGAGGCGGTGCATTTTTATTACGTTAAATCACAGTGAAAATGTCTTTTTCTAAACATTCAGATCTTTGCACCGGGCGGGACTCGAACTCACAACAGTGAATCGAGCCAGGGAATCGATCCGCCCAAGAGTCAACGGTCTTGCCTATTGCGCCACTGATTCCCCAGCTACAAATGATATTATAGGCGTTGTCAAATTTTTGACAACAAATAAAACTTTAAAACATTTTATATCTCGTCAGTTTAATTGGCCTAAAATTTGTAAGAGGGCGAGGCCTAAAATATTATTTGGGTGGGGCTTACTGGGATGTCAAAAATGCTTCCATTTTTGACATCCAGAAAGTAAAGGACATACCAATATATTTATGGCGTTTTCGTCCTCAAGGATATTGCCTTCGGATGATGATAGCACTTGCAGGATTTGTGTCTCGATGTTATAGAGCAAATCTCTATTGCGTGCAGATTCAACAATAAGTATTTCCTTTTTCTCCTGCAAATCGGGACGTTCTTGGACTACCACAGTGGCCAGAAGTTGCTCCCTGAGACCAACTTCCGTAATCATGAAATTGAGAATGGTAACAAGAACTGCCGTCTCAGGCAAATAATGTGGATTTCTCAAACATGTTGTGATGTAAAAACGAAAATTGAAATTGTACTCAATCATTCCCTCGCCAAATCTGATAAAATACTCCCCTTTTTGCTTCACCACATTCCTTTCGAGGATTGGAAAGAGTCCTGAGTCAATGTACTCTCCCACATTCTCCAGCAAGAGTGGTAAGCCCTGTTTAATTGCATTTTCAGCCACTGCCATGTAGTCAGTATCTGTCTGTTTGATAACTTGCAAATCATTGTCCCTCTCCAGATTCTTAATCCACTTGTTTGCCTGACCCTGGGGATCTATCATGAGGGGATAACGCCGTGCTTTAGACACTATAATCCCGTTCTCCACTGAAAAAGTGTCTGATGGAAGGTCACAGAGTGACCAAGCACGCTGTTGCATAGGATTTCCCAGGGTGGAAGCCAGTGAGAAAATCTTCGTACAGGGAATCATTTGTTCAAGACACTTTTCATTCCACGCGTTAATTATTTCCGCTCGGAACTGAAATAATTCCGTTATTTAATATCTAATAAATTCTGCTAATTTCTGAAATTATTCTTACCTCAGTGGTGAAGCATCCCAAATAGGCGACAACACCAGCAGCCAGAAGGACATCCCCAACGACATTGTCAAGAGATTTATGTAGAGATGCAGCATTTTCTGACCACCTTGATTTCTCACCACCCAATCCTCCAAGGAGTCTCTCAGCTCTCACCAATTTCTTCTCGCAGTTGTCTATCTCATCCTCAAGATTCTTCTTCTCCCTGGACTTTTCGGCAAAGAAATCATTCAATTTCTGCAATTTGTCCAGAATCTCCTGCAATTCTGCTCTCTTTGCATTTAATTTCTCCATCTGCTGTGCCAATTCACTCTCTGCAGCAGCCAGGGCAACTTTCTTAGGTGCCACGATCTTGGCCACTCTGTCGTATACTTCCATGGCTCTGACCCAGCGACAGAGACCTTCACATGCCATTGAGACATTCTTGATCTTCTCAGGAACAAACTCGCGATCTGTGATGTACCTTTCTCGAACTCTTTTCATGACCGCAGTAGGGATATTGTCCTTATCAAAAGTCTTCAAAGATTCGAGAAATTTCATATCACCCAGCATTCGAAGAGATGGTGCCCAGAAGTCTTCAGTGATCTTTCCAGCTGAAATGAAAACCAATTTATTTAAACATATGCTCGAATTCATGAGAATTTACATTAATTACTGGGATCTCCTCTTCGATCGGGCTTGATTCCTTTGATAACGCACACAGCTTCCAGAACGAGTTTAACTCCCGAAGGAGGGTTTTTCATTGATTTTACCACCGTGATGTCAGCAGGTTTGAGGGTATCCAAAGCCGACAGAGCAGCTTCGAGTGCAGGAATAGCTTCTTGAAGATCACTTTCACAGTCATCCTTGATAGCCTGGGCCGAAGCTGCAGCTTCATTAGCTGCCGCCTCATCAGCCCCAACCACTTCTTTCTTCTTCTCAGCCTCAGCAGTTTCTCGTTCTATGTTAACCATGATCTTCTCTGTCTCCTCGGACAGGATCTTAAGCTGGGGCTGCAATTCAAACAGATTTGTCTGCATGACCCCAACCTGAGCTGCTGCACTGTCCAATTTCTCCAAACCAATCACATATCGGTCTCTCTGAACGGTAATTTCTTCATATTTGACGGCATGGAATGTCTTGAAAAGATGTAGCATCTCCAAATATAGAGTGGGTGAGACGTAGTTCTTCCTCTTGAGTTTTATGAAAAATTTCCTAATTTCCTTTTTAACTGAAGAATTGAAATAAATAATCATATCAATAAGTTTAGTCTCCAATTCTGATATATTGAGATTCGGATCTCCACCGGATTTCAGGGATAATTCCATGGAACTTATGTAGGTTTCAGCTACTTTGACCAATGCATCATTTGGCCATTCTGTAAACCAGTCGATGGTGCAGCAGTTTATCAAGGAAGGGAATGTCCTTATTCGTCTCTTTAGGGAATCTCCAATAGGTGATAAAGAAATCTGCGTGAATTAATTACAGGGCATTCAATAAATGTTCAGTAACTTTTCTAGAATGTTACTGTTTAGTGAAAATTCTTTAGATAAAATTAGAAAACTTTTTAAATACAAAAAAAATTACGCGAGTGTGAAATGCTTCTATTGGAAACAAATTAATCCAAATGGAGATAAGGGAAAGTTTCTAATTGGAGACAAATAGTGTAAGTGAAACCGCGACGAAAAGCTTCCAAAACCTTGTTGAGTTACTCCTGAGTCCTGAGTGCAGGATTTGTTCTTATTCCTAGTATTTTCTCCTTTCCCATCTAAAACAATAAGAAAATCTCTCCAAAAAAATCATATTTCCGGGGTTTCTTATTGAAGCATTTGCAGACACTTCAGAAAAACCCTTTTTGTTTACGAAATAGGTAATTATTTCATTTGAAAACTTCCGTATTGTTATCACAAAAGATTAGCACTTAATTCAACTAAAATTAACCAGAAATGTGACATTAAATGTTAAACAAAACGAATGAACAACAGTCACCTTATTGTGCTTTTCATTGGTATTCTGAATCTTTTATATAATTAATTATTTTTTGTTAGTTAAAAAATTGAAATGATAAATGAAACATAAAATTTTTGCTCTTTTATTTAAATTTTTTGATTTTGTTCTGATTCTTAGAATTTTTGTTTCAGTTTTTTAATAAATAAATCTATAATAAAAATATATCATATCAAAAGTTTGACTAATTTTTTAATGCTCTACGTAAGAATATAATTTAAACCGAGATTATAAATTTCAATTGTAATTACGCTACAGCTAAACCGTCTCTAGGCTAATCCTTAGACCTTTGCAAAACATTACTTACACATATATGTAGGTGTTCTCTAACTCTTTCGGTGAAGAACGTATAGAGTGCCAGAGGAGTGGAGTCTATTACTTTATTCTTGAATTTAAAAAAAAATAATTACATTAAAATAAAAGATAATTTTTCACTCTTACCAAAAGCTTTGCTTCATTCTGCATCTTGTCCAGAATGTTATTTTTCTCATCTCCCTGGAATAGATTATTTATATCAGCTGTATGTAGGAGTGAATTGATATCCTCAACGAAAGCCTCCTCCTTTGCCTGAGAGTCACTAAATAGGAAAACAGTCTTTTTGTTATCAATTCCACATTTCATGAGAAGCTTCTTCATGTCCTCGCGCCAGTCGTTGTAAGAGTACGATTTGGTAACTTCCACTTGAAATAGATCTGCATCCATCATGCTGGTAGCCAATTTAACAGAACTCCTTCTGCCTGATCCTCCAAGACCAATTAGCAAGACATTTCCTTGGGGCATTTGAAGTACCCTTGCGACACGGGATATATGTTCAATGACAAATCGGAATAGCACTAAATCCATGGGACTGTTGGAGTTGCTATTGTACTGATTGAGATAATATCCCATGACTTTTTCGAGTTTTCCCAAATTCTCTACTTCATCGTAGATTTTAGGATCGGCATCAGGTTCCATGTAATTTCCAAAGATTAAATCTCTCATGTGACTGTCTGAGAGTCTTTCTGTGGCAGAAATACGATCTCCAAGAGCCTGTGATAGACTCATTCGCAATTTTGAAGTACAAATTGTATGAAGAAGATTGAACATCTTATTTCGATCATCGTCATCCACGAGGCGATCATAGAAAATCCTATAAGTCTCATGGGCCCAAAGCCTTACCAATTTCTCCGGATCCTGAAGTCTCTTAGCGGGTACGAGAACTATTCCTTGGTAAACTTTTGATACATCCCTGAGTGAGAACATGTAATGTAATTTAGCTGGTGTTGGCAGGAAGTTTTCCTTAACGACTGTGAAAAGTTCAATTGCAGCTACACTGAGAGCTTTAGAAAGTCGTGTAAGGGTATCAGGGTACTCTTTGGCAAAGTGCCACTCTCCAATAGCATGAAAGATTCTCTGCATTGTGGTCAATTCCAGAGAATCAACGGAGACAATGAACATATGCCTGTAGAGTCTTTCGAAGATATAATTGCTTCCACCTACGAGTCCCATAGCGCCAATACACAAGAGATCTATTAGTTCTAATTTGGATGTATCCTCAAGATCAGACCAGTGCCTATGGTCCAACCATTGACGAATGAGTTCTAGCGACGACTGGGAACCATACTTATCTCGCATGGGCATTGCCATATCATCTACAAAGACCAAACACTTCTTTCCCACTGGCGGTCCAAATACTCCCTTCCGGCGTCGATCGAGCTTGGCCATCACAAGTTCTTGAACTTGCTGCGCTGTTGTCCTGGCCGAAAGATTAATATTGTTGATGAGAAATTTGGTCTTTGGGAGATCTCTCATGAAAGCATTAACAATAGCACTCTTTCCTGTCCCCGATGGTCCTATAAGAAGCATTGGGAGCCGGATATCCACACATATTTCCAACCAGTTTTGAATGAAGCCTGATTCCTTCGTCGGTACAATTAAATCCATCATGGAAAGATCCGAGACCAAAGGAGTGTCCTCAGATTTTGCCCATGGCCACCAAGATTCAGTTCCATCGAATCGATAATCCAAAAAAGTCATTTTTTCCGGAAATATTTGTCCACGATTGAGAGTGAAAAGCTTGGGTTTGGGAAAATTATCATTTGTACCGTAGAGAATCTTCCTTATAGCAACATCAACAATTTTTCTGCTCTCAATCGTTAGGGTGGAGCAATAACTCCAGACTAAGCAATAGAGAAAAATTTGCTGGAACCACGTTTGATTGAGATTGGTCTGCTTGGACAGGAAAGCCATAAAGAAAGTTGAGAGCATTCGATAACTGTAGAGAGATGATACTGAGAGAATACAATCGCAATTGCTGAGAATGTCCAAGAGTGGAGGAATCAGCCAGCTCACAAGAGCTTCATAGAGAGCCATATAAATGTCCGTAGTTCCTTTTTCCTGGAGTTCATGGACAAAGGATTTATGGAGGGATTCCCAGCCAAGTTGACTGGACTCCATGTAAATCATACCACATCGAGACACTGTGGCTGGTGATGCTTGATCGAGATTATCTGGCTCAAAGATGAGATTCATTTGGCGGGACATGTAAATTATTTCGCCAGACATTAGGCAGAGTTTTCGGTTGTCGTCGAGAACAGTATTTAAATTTTCAATCCAAATGGGATCAACTGGTCCGTCAAAAATGATCCACTGGCGTTCACTACCAGATGAATAAGCCATCTCCCTGAATGTCTTGGCCAACACACCGTCAGCCCATTCATGGGATACTGGATCAAAATGTCCATACAGCTGACCCATTGAAATAGCTTTTGGATTAATAATCCTCGAGTTGACACCAAATTCCTTAGTCTTTGCCTGGGGATCTTTTTGGATTTCCCGCAGTACACTAGCTAAAAGTTGATAAGCTGTGGTTTTACCTGACATAGCTCCACCTACAATCACAAGACCATGGCGAACTAGCAGGGTCTCATATATTTGTAAGATCTTTTCCCTGAACCAAGGAGTTAGTTGAAGATTTCGTTCCTTTACTTTTACTTCCAGCCATTTCTCAATATCCTCACGATCCCGTATCGGGAGTTCCACGTTTGGAAACAGATCTTTGTAAATATCTTCAAAGAGTGGTATATCTTCCGGTAGAAACTTTGGAAGATTGACATCAATAAGCGCTCTAAGAATTACTTGCTTCTCCGAATAATGAGGATGAGTTCTTTTCAGAGATCGCGACATTATTAATACAGACTTAATAGCTCTCATTCCGTAATCATAGTGACATTGATACGAGAGTTGTTCAGAAGATAGCTTATAAACTTGAAGAATCTTCTGTGCGAGTACCTGAGATTGTTCGAATCCACAAGAGTAAAGAGTGATTTCAGCAATTAAAGCTCTATCAGGAAGCATCATGGCCACTGTCCTAAACAATACTTTTAAATTGTCTGGTATCTTATTCCTAGAGCCTTGATCTGAATTCATAGTGATGAAAATACTACAAGTGGGATCTAGCTTCAGTGTTGCATCTTCAAAAGTAAATTTTACAGCTTTTTTACTGATAGCTCGCTGTATGATTAAAATTTGCTGAGCTACAACAGAGAGGACTTCCAGATCAATCCTATTGAATTCATCAAAACATGCCCATGCTCCAGATTGAGCCAATCCTTTGAAGAACTTTCCCAGAGCCTTGTAATCAAGTCCATCAGAACAGTTGAAAACTACACATTTTTTAGCCACAGCCTTGGCCAGATCCTTGCATGTTTCCGTTTTGCCAGTACCTGCCGGACCTTCAGGAGCTCCTCCTAGGTTGAGTTTCAGAGCTCCCATTAAAGTACGAAAACATCGAGATGTTAGTGGAGTGACTATTAGTCGAGAAACACTCCCTAAATACTCCATTCCGTAGGGAATGTCTGTGGAGATCATTGAGATGCAGACAAACTCCTGCTTCTCAATATCATCAACTTTCCAGTAATATCTCAGCTGAGAAAACCATTCAAAGTCCCCCACATCACTTACATGAGAGTCCATAAGTTCCTTCATTACATCCTTCTTGTGAACATCAAGGATCACGAGGGATTCCATTGTGATCCTTTGAGAGTCTGTCAGAGTATCTCCACGAATCAATTTGACATTTTCATTGATCTGCTGAACTGCTCCTTCATAATAAGTAGTTAAGGAACCCTTGGTGATAGCTTCCTCAACATCTGCTGTCCACGTGAGGCAAGAGATCGTTTGAACAACCTGTCCAGCCCACTTGAGATTCCACGTTTTCTTAGGAGTCACATAGTAGATGTCATAGGCCGATCTCAACTGTTCCTCAATGCTTTCGAACATCACTTGCTGGACTTCCTTCAGCCATTTCTCTACCAAACCATTTGCTGAAGCAGGATTAATTCTCTTAGTTAGTGGCACAATTTCCCCATCGAATGATATCATTGCCATAATTTCCATACTTTGATCAAATTGTAGTGCATTGATTCCTTCGAAACATTTTTTAAGATGAGGCTGCACCCTTAGGGGATCTTTGGTTTCTGAAAGAATCTCAAGCAGTTCATCATTGGAAAGGAAGTAAAATCGCGAGAAGTACTGCCTCTTCTTCTCCAGATACATATTCAAGCCCTTCTGGATACCTTCCAAATCAACAAAGGACTTCTGAAGAATCTCCAGCATTTTGGGATAATCAGTGGCTTGTATGACCCTCCTTTCGGCTTCCGTGTGTTTCATCATCTTCCTCCAAATTCGATCAACTGCCTTGAAGTTTCTTCCTTCCTGCGGCATCTGTCTCATAATATCTTCAGAATTGAAAATTGGCTCTAAGTACATCCATGTTGACTGTACCTTCAGCCAGATATCCAGAATGTCCTGCATTGAAATTAGCTTATCCTCCCAATTTGTTGCCTTTTCTCCCAAAGCAGCAATATAGGGTGATCCTCTCATTGCTTGGGCCTTTAAAATATGATCATCCAAGAGAGTCTGTATATCATCCACTGATGCTAAAATATGAGTGTCCGAATCTCTGTAAGGATTGACCTCGAACATCACTTCTGTCCACTCAGATTGCATCTGAAGGAGCTGAGTGTTCAATTCAAATTCCTTTCCTGCAGCATTTGAGATCTGTTCCAGTCTATCCACAATCCTCATGATATCAATCTCAACGAGCGAGGCTAAGGTTGAATATTTCTCAGGATTCACCTCCTGACCCAATTCCTCCGATATTTGCTCCCAATGCCTTTCGGACAATCCTTCTCGACAAATTGCTTCCAAGACTGGTAGATAGATCTTGAATTTGTCAATTTTCATCCTTACTTGTTCAGCTATACGCTTTGCTTGGGGATTTGTCACAAGGGCTTTAGATAGTTTGTAGATTATCTTGCCCATATTCTCCACTTCTTCTCGGATTTTTTCAGCATCGAGATCCTGAAAAGAACCGTAGTACCAGCCTTCATAGCAAGAATCGAATTGGTAAGCTGTATGCCAAAGCTTCTCAATAGGATCCATTTTTTCCATAAGCTCCACAAGAACTGGAAATGAAGATTGCTCGATCTGGAGGAGATTTTCATCCACATTGATGGCTGTTGCTTCTTGATTGCATTTCTGAAAACGAAACAAATAATTTTATAAAGTTATTATTAGTAATTTGTTGATAAGATAACTTACCTCAAGAATACTCATTAGACCATCAACAGTATCGACCTTTTCCTTCAACTCATCCAGAGTTAATACATCCCTAATCTCTTTCATTCTGAAGGCATCCATTTTCTTTTTCTCAGTCAGCAAATACCCATCGAATTGAACCTTTCTTTCCCTTAAAGCACTTTCCAAATTATCCCTGACGACACTCAATCTTGCTGCACTAAGGTCCAGAACTTGTTCCAATTCCGATGGCCAGAGGAAAGTGCGAGAATTCAGGTGAATATCATCAGCATCAAGAGTTGCATAATGCAGAAGAAACATCACCCTTTCGGCTACAAGCTTGATCTCTGACTTAAGAACGAAGAGCCTTTCATCCCGACATTGGTTAAGGTAGTTCTGAAGAGCTACAACTTCAGGCGTCTCCTTGGGACGACCACCAGCATGAAGGGAAATTTCTTCAAATTCATCACAAAGTTTACGGTTTTCCACTTGATTCTTAGTCCTGAAGAAGTCAGTGACAAAGTCTTTCATATCCTTAATCATCCTGGCGAGAACTTGATTCACCCTGCGATTGTCCAACATGAATAGATTCAAAGGAACAAAGTCCCTGAGGTAGTAAACGCCAAAGAGAAGTTCATTGAATTTTTCCATGAGATTTCTGAAGGCCGGCAGGGATGGAACCGTAGGCTGTAGGAAAAGATTCTCTGTGATTGCCTGCATTTTTCCCGCTAAGATGGGAAAGTAGTAAGTGTAAATGGGGTAAAGGTACGTAGTAGGGCCAGTTTGATTAGCTACCACAATCTTCCGCACCCTCTCGTACAATTGTAACATATCAATATGATCCTCAGGGATGCAGTGGAGGAATCCCATCTCTGAGGATGTTTGAGACATAAAGTATTCCATTCGAGGGATATTGTAGCCCACTTTCAGAATCTTCACGAAGTAATTGACAAAAATATCGGGCAGTTCTTCCATGTAAGGATCAACAAAAATCTTTCCGCTGTGTCGGATAATAAAGGAGACCTTATTGAGAGTAGGAGTAGCTGGTTGTTCAGGACTTGTGTCCAGAATGTGAGGATCATCAATTTCTACGTTATACAGGATAGATTCCTCATTGGTATTGGTATCTAATTCCCCGCTATATTTCCCTACGACTGATACATTGAGAGTCATCAGGGGTTGTCTGGTGAGTTTGACATCAGAATCCTCAACATTTCCTCCACTATACATCTCAATAGTCTCCATGAGGTGATCAACACTCTTCTTGACTAGCGTTTGCAATTGGTACGACATGAGAGCATGGATAGTACGGAACATTATTGTTGCTCGTCCACCATGACGAGAATGGAAAGCCACAAGATCGATCCAGAATTTGCGCATTTCGTCTATAAGATCAGCCACTCGTGGAAGCCAATCATTGACGAGAATATCCCGTG
Organism: Phlebotomus papatasi; assembly: GCF_024763615.1. Taxonomy (NCBI): domain Eukaryota; kingdom Metazoa; phylum Arthropoda; class Insecta; order Diptera; family Psychodidae; genus Phlebotomus; species Phlebotomus papatasi. The sequence continues at coordinate 59,341,378 of NC_077222.1, forward strand.
CAATCACGCAACAGGAATGCACAAGATCACTCATATTTCCAGAATCAAGAGGAATATCTGTCTTGTACATCTTGGCGGTATCGACGATCAAGAGATCACTGTATAACTCGTGCCACAGCATATTTATAGCTTGAAGCACTGGATGAGTAATCATTAGGACTTGATCTAAGCGATTCCTTGCCACTTGAATGGCACACTTCCATGGAACTGGAGCTTGGATTGTCAACTTAGGGAAGTCTTTAGGTTCAGGCATTAAGTTCAAGGCATCCTGATTCTCACGCTTCTCGAGAACACTCCGCAGGACATGCCTTCGAATACCATGACGAAAGTCCTCTTCCAAATCCATCAGCAAGGATATAATCATTGTGGCAATTTCTGGACGAATTTGGCGATTGGAATTAAAAAGAAAATCCATGAGCATAACTTCTGGATGGATATTTGGCCAGAGTAACTTTTCAGATTGAATAAATTTGTATGCGTCCTTCAAGAAACCAATTTTTGGGTTGATCCTAGGGAGAATTTTCACAATAAGATGCGATGGATAATCCTGTACACGTAGAACATTGATTTGAGCCATGAGGTCAATGGATCTCTCTTGAATTTCCGTTGTAAATTTGGCAAATTCAACAGTCATCTGGGCTGTATAACTTCTGAGAATTCTGGATCTCTGATCTTCCACCTCCATTGGCATAATTGGACGAAAATACTTAAGTTTCTCCCTTTCCACTGCTTTCAGCTTCATCAAGTACTTCTCATCGGATAATTTTCTTTTCTTAACAATCGCCTTGGACGTGGAAGTGGATGTGCTGGCCTGGCAATAAGATTAATTGACATTAATATTTGAGATAATTATTTGATGTCATCTATGCATAAATCATGCAAATAGGGTCTTGACTCACACTGCGCTGATACTTAAAAAATGATCCATCTCTAATTTGCTTCTGGGTTTCTTCATATCGTCGAATTTCCGGTTGCAGCAATTCATTGATGACCCTATTGACCTTTTCCAATTCACGACGATACTCTTCGGGGGACTTTATGACATTCAATGGAAAGTCCTTAATGCGACGGGGCTTTATTTTGTCCCTATCGAAGGACAAATGAAACTTTTCCAGAGAGATGGTTTTGTAAGGCGTCACAGCATCAATTCGATCATTGAACTTTCGTCGCAATCTTCTATTTATCTCCTGAGCTGACACCTTCTTGACCTTTGGACCATACTGACTTCTCGAAGATTTCTTCTTTAGGAGTGAAATTAAATGCTTGGTGACTTCTTCAGATGGTTTCTGGACACTGTGTTTTGTGTTGTGGTAGAAAAGGTCGAAATCATTGCGAAACTCAATGGGTTTGGCCTTTTTGAGCTTGTCTGGAAAGAGAGTTATTAAATCAATATAAGGAGAGTACCTCAATGTCCCCCAAATCCTTATCTTACCAATTTGTTCCTGAATAAAAGATCTGGCGGGATCGAGTGGTAAATCACCTTCGGAATACTTAAAAGCATAAAATGGCACATCCTCAATGTGTCTTTTATTTTTCCTCAAACTCTGAGATGGTTTTATTTTCATTGTTGTTCACCTGCAACACTTCACCACCCAAAGCCACTGTTATTTATTGTATATCAACAAACACTTAACAACCACCCACGTCGGCGCCCTTACGTATAGGGTCAAGGTTGAGAGACGAAAGTGGGACGAAAAATCAATTTGAACACTTTATTGTGCATTGCATGTACAGAGTCTAGTGAAGAACTAATGGGAGTGTGAGTATCAGGAGGAATAATTGGGCAACATTCATCGTTGAGCCTGAATGATAGTAGTGATTCCTGAGGGTGTAGCGGGGTCGATCATATTCCTGCATAAAAGATTCCGTGGTGCTGGCGTAGTACTCGCAGGGTAGTTCGGCCAAATTAATGCGCAAAATATACACAAAGTCGGTTCGATCGTGTTTAATAAGCTCACACTGCAGGGAATTGAGAGCCTCCTTGAAGATAGGACTCTTTGTAGAACCGTATAGACTGAAGACCCAGTTAAGACGGCAGTCACAAACCAAATTGTTATCTGAAGGAAATAATAAAAAAAATGAAATTGATTTAATTTTTACGCCAAAATTAAGAATAGGGGTCAGCAGGGCATTGTTGTCTCAAGATTTAAACTTCAGCTTTGAGTTTTTGGAAAAAATATAAAAATAAAAATTATATTTTGTCCATAAAGAAAGAGGAATAATGGGGCAAAAATCTTGAAAATCATTGTGTTAAGTCGGTTGGCAACCGCAATCTAGCATAATTATGATTATTATTAAATTAATTAATTAATTTAACTTAATTAATAAATTAATTATTGCAGTTGATTCCTCAATTAATTGACGAAAAATAAATTAAATTCAAATACAGCTTTATTTTTTTGGAAGAAGAAGTAGTTTATTCAGTTTGCAAATAAAATAGAATTTAGAATTTAATTTCACAGATAAAGACATAACATTTAGTTTCGTAGTTTTATTTTAATCTTAAATGTCAATCCTTGAGATAGGCAAAAGGTTAAAATCCTATACATAAGTATCGTTGAATTCTAATAGTTGCTCGATATCATTTTATTTGTTATGCTAATATGAAGATTTGCTAAGAATATATTTGTTATCAAATGAAAGGTCAAACAGTAAGAAATAATTAATATTCTTTTCTTATGTTGTACCCACATAGCGAAACATTTCCTAGACACACTTATTGGAAACGGGTCCCGGTCAAAATCCCGAAAGCCAAAATCCCGAATGGGCCAAAATCCCGAAAGCCAAAATCCCGAACGCCAAAATCCCGAAAGCCAGAATCCCGAAAGCCAAAATCTCGAATTCTTAAAAGTGTCATAGCTACTCCCACGATTGCACCCGCGCTTGCTGGAGGCAAAGGGAAATCTTCCGTGTCTTGGGAAATTATTCTAAACATTTTCCTCCATATAATTCATCCCTTTCAGGATTTTGAACATTCGGGATTTTGGCTTTCGGGATTTTGGCCTTTTCGGGATTTTGGCGTTCGGGATTTTGGCTGGCACCGATTGCAAACAGTGCTAAATTTTTATTGCAAATATTACATCTGTACAATTTTGGGATTACCGGGATTACTCATTGTCTTTTCTAATTATTTCTTATTCGGTTTCAATTTAAAATTATAAAGAAAATATTCAATTCAAAAACTAAAATATTATAAGGAACAGTTCAGCAATTTCATACATCTCATTTTTTTCAGTATGCCAAACAGACTAATTAAGTTACATAAATCACAATTGCCCAAATAGTTATTCCTGAATTACTGATTTAAAAATATGCAGCATATAATTTTTATTTACTTTATTAAATAAAATTGCTTAATAATGGTTTTAATAAATAATCTTTCTCTAGTTTTATTTTGTTATTGTCCTTGTTTTCTTTTGAAAACGTCTTTCAAGACTTTCACATAAAAATACTAATTTTCTAAAATAGTTTAGAAAATTAGCTTTGTGATCTCAAATAAGAGTAAGTATATTTGATAAAACAATAAAGGAATAAATTAAATTTTAATTTTTGTTAAATGACAAGTATAGATAATTACGATACGGAAAACAATAAATCTTGAAATGTAAGCTCTTAGGCCCTTTGTTAAAAACTTCTTTTTTAATCGAGTTCGGATTTCAAGACAGAGGATTAGCTCCATGACTTAACTTTTATAATTCCAAAATATATGAGATTTCGTGAAATTTTAATTCTGATTGCATAAAATGACTTAATTATTCAATTCGAGCTTCATGAACAATGTTTACCCTCCAGTCTGCTCAGTACCACCGATAAATCTCTCAGTTTTGCAATAAAAGAGCTTATAAATTTTCTAGAATTAAAGTTAAAGTTCCAAATTAATTGATGATTCATATTACAACCTCACAAGTCCTCAGCAAAATTTTTGGTATTTAATTAAAGTGTTACAAATTTTAACAACCTGTTAAAAATTTAAAGATAAGTCAAGTAAGTTTAATATTTCTATTTCAGTTTAATTGTTGGGAAGCTTATAGGATTTTCAAATAGTTAATAAATCAAAGTATATAATATACGATACTTTAAATTTAAATTCTTGTAAAATATGAATCTGGATTTAATTGCATATTTGAAGATTTACGATTGAAAATTTTTCATTTTATTAACTCTTTAGGGACGAGTAATCACGGGTGTTTTAAAAACATTGACTAATAATAAGAAAGTCTTAAATAGTCAGAAAAAATTGTTCTATTTTTGGATCGCTGATGACCTTTTTGTCCTCAAAAGTTTAACGTTAAATACTTAAATCAGTATTTGAAAATTGTTTTGTATTCTTCGACAAAGGTGTGTAATTTTAAAATGAAAAGTCTATAAAAAAAAATATACTAAATTTAAAAAACGTTGAACTATAAATGTAAAATTTCTTTAAAGATTTTAATTTCGAAGCTTTTTAAAGACCTTTAAAACCTTAATACGAAAAATTCAAGGTGAGATTGTATTTTATGAAAAATCAATAATTTTTAGTCAAAATAGGAAATTTTTAGTTTTCTCTTCTCACTAAATATTAGATTTAAACAGTTTAAATTTTTTACCTTAATTTATTGCGAATTTGAGAGGTAATATCTTTTATTATTGAACAAGTAAATTTTTATTAATATATGTTTGTAAAAAAAAATGCTCACGAAAAGAAGAAAAGCAATTTATCAATGTCACGCACTAAATTTTGTCGCAATTCATTGTGACTAATAATTTCTTTTGTGAATCAATTGAACTTTATGAAATTGTTATTTTTAGGAGTAAATTGACTGAATTAAAAAAAACCTTTCTGTTCGCGGGATATTCTAATCCGGGAAAAAAGCCACTCACAAAGCTGCTTTAAACCAGGACTTTAAATAAAAATTGATTTTTAAAATACTTTAACCGAGAATTTTTAATTTAAAACTTTTCTGGGATTAGAAGTGCAACATTTTGCAAGATTAATTGAAGATACATTCAAAAAAATGTTAAGAACACATGGTTTTGTAAAGTTTTTCTGAAATATTCCTTATAAGTGCCATTATTTTATTAAAGTGCTGTAGTAAAGGTTACGAGAAAGAATAATAATTTTATAAAATTGGCAACACTCACCATTAATATAAAACAGTGTATTTTCCTTCTGGAAACGGGAATAGAGACTACTCTGTTCGTCCAGCAGGAATGTCGTAAGAAGATTCTTCGCCAAATTGAGATAAAGTAAATTTGGCAAGCCCTGGACAATAAAGGAGTCCAACATCTTCAGTTCATTCTGCTCTAAATTTAAATACTGAAGCTTCGTAAGTCCATTAAAAGCTCGTGGTGATATGCTCTGGATGGCATTTTGACGGAGATCCAGTGAAATGAGATTGCGTAAATTATCAAATGTGTTGTCCTCTAGCATCGTAATGTAGTTTGCAATGAGTCCAAGGGTAGAGAGATTGTCCAGACCACGGAAGGTATCGACTGTGATCATGGAGATGAAGTTATAGTCGAGCTTAAGAATGTCCAATTTCTCAAGATTACTAAATGCTCCATCCAGAATGCTTGAAATGTTGTTAGCCGTAAGATAGAGGACTTCCAAATTGCGGCATTTGTGAAAAACATTGCGATCGAGGAAGGTGATTTGATTGAAGGACATGTTGAGAGAACGCAGACGACTCAAATCTGCAAATGCATAATTCTCCAGTGTAACAATTTGATTGTTTATTAGAGAAATGGTGTCCAATTGAGATAAGAAGGAGAATGTATGAGCTTTTATCACTGGAATATTGGCCGAGGACATGCTAAAGGAGCGCAGATTGTGAAGGTATTGCAGAGCTCTCATAGGTAAGTAATTTAGCTGCCCATTTGGCGCCATCGTGAGAATCAGGTGTCGAATATCACTGTTGATTTCGAAGCCACTCCACGTTTGATCATACTCATACAGATCATGCACATTCACCCAGCAATCTGCTGTCTTATTCCCTGGGGTTGTGCAGTAGCAGACAATCTTGGCGTCCATGCCGTGCTTATCTGATTCACACACATTTGGGCGGAAGTAACGCTTTCCCGATGAATTGAGATCTCTAAATCCTGTCACTGCACCTAGGCACACCATCACCACCAACCACACAAATAATCCTCTTCCAGGCATTGTTCTCAATTCACGGAAGCACTGATGTAAACACTTGTTCCTGCTTCAACGACGCGGATTATGTGACTGAGAGCCAGACAGTGAGGAGAAGTACTGAGAGAGTCCACCGACTGTCTTATTAAATTGATTATTCATGTTCAAAGTATTCACTCATTCAGAAGAAGAGAGAAGTGTGAAAATGTGGTGGTCAGCTTAAATTAAATACTGGACTAATTAAAAAGGCACTGTCTTATCTTTTATCTCATTCGCAATTCTCAAAGCCAGTCTCCTCTCTTTCAAGCATCATTTCATTACAATAACAATAAGTATATTAGTATTCTTGTGCTCAGGGTGATAGAATTTTTCACACAAATACACAATTCCTAAGGAAATTTTCTTGTAATTTCACAATTCACAATAAAGTTCATTTAGTTAGAGCGAGCTGAGATGCTAACAGATTAACAGATAGGATTATTAAATCAGTCAGTATCGCAACTTCACACAACAGCATATTTTTTCAATCTTTATTTTTAAGAAATTTTGTTTATTAGAATCCAGTCAATTTTTTTTCATAAAAAATATTCTGGATTGAAAGCTCTCCAGTACTGGCCCTTCTGAGATTCTTCCTAACAATATCAAAAATATAACAAAAACTTCTTGTTTGCAATTTTTAGAGCTCGTGAGACCAATTATAAATTTCTTAACAATTTATAGCAATAATTGCATTTTTTAAAATCACTTAAATAACAACTATTTTTAATATAACCATAAATGATTTTTTTGAGATATTGACTGATTAAAACGACAAAATGTAAAAGGTAACAATAGATTTCTTATAAGAAAATCAAATTTTCAATACCATTATTAAACCACACAGTAAAAAAAATTGGTTTGCTTTTTTACCACGATTATTCTTGTAAAGTTACACAAATTATGTATTTCAACAAAACGTGTAATCTGAAAATGTGTAATTTAAATTTTATGTAATTGTAAACCGTGTAATCAACTGGGAATGATTACACAGTTTTGTATTTCTTACATATTTCGTGTAAAATTACAGTTTTCAAACAAAACGGTGTACAAATTACACAGTTTTCAGACAAAATATGTACAAATTACACAAATGTGTATTAGTACACACGATTACATGTTTAATGTAAAATTTACAATGAAAATCATGGTAAACCAGCCAAATTTTTTTTTACTGTGCAGATAGGTATTCTTTAACAAGTATTACAATATCATATGACAAATTCTCATGCTAAATCCTGGAGTATAGTGAGCATCCAATGGCCATTGTTGCTACTGTAACAGCCTTAGTGAAGCTCTCAGTAACAGACATGAGTCGTATCTTTAATTATTTATTCCGAATTTACCACATAAAAAATGTTCAATTTGTCATATGACATTGTCGTACTGTTACAGAATTCCTCTACAGAAATTATATAGTTTACATATATGAAACACTGATTCTCGCCAAATAATAAAATCACTATTATAATTGATTATAAACCGCAAAGTTGTTTTCTAGCAATAAATATTACAATCAATGAAACATTTTTTCAATGACAATAATGATATTAATTAGAATACTATGCAAATATTTGATTTAAACTAATTGGTTTTCTTATCTGTCTAATAAATGAATGAATTCAATATTAATCAATAATTTAGAATTCTATGAAAAACCTCATTGATTTACTCCCAAAACGTATTCTTGTGTGTCCCTATCTTCGATCTAGTGTGAATTAGCATAGAAAATTTCAACTCCAATTTAAAATTATAAGATCGCGATCAATTTTGTGACTTGTGGGCGGGACATGTTCGATGATGTTGTTCCACTGAAGCACTTTATGCTCTAATTCCACTTAATTGGGAGTCGTCGTGGAGCAGCTGGGTAAAAGGTCAATTCATTTTTATAATGGATTTTGTGGAGAAAGTCATTGCCAGTGGGGGATTCATACCACTTTCACTGTTGAACTTTCAATACTCACTTAATAAATCTGTGTGATCTATGCCATTTCAATTGGACGACAGCGGTCAGTATTTTTTATTTCTTCGTCCTGATTGAACTGCAAGAGAACCAGCTCATAGGTGACGATTGTTCCAGCTACACTAAGTACGAGTCTTCTCGTTAGATAGAAAAACTTCATTCCAGATAAGGCAATGGTATCATTGGTCACTTCCTCGTAGAATCTCTTGACCTCTAAGCACCAGGATTCTCGTGGAACCACCCGAAATATCTGTATAGGTACTTTGGCTTCTTCATTTATCTCCGCAGCATAGAGAGATATGCCCAAAGTGCGAACAAGAAGGAAGATCAAGGAGAACCAGAAGTAGAACATTTGAGTGATGGAATCTTTGGTACTTGAAAAAAGTATTTTCTTACAAGAATGCATGGAAAAGGCTTTTCAAATTAGAGAACTTACTTTAAACTGTTGAGAAGTTGGACGCAAATGTAGAATAAATTATTGGAGAAAGACACAAGAGTTATATGACTTATGTGATTATCAACAGTCTCACAAAGATCACACATCCGTCGATAGGCAGATCGATGCTTTTGCCAGAACTCCTCTGATACCACTTTACCTTTGTAGGCCACCAATTGGTTATTTATCTTTTTAAATCCAGTCGACAGCCCTATGCTGATTACCATCACGAAGCAATCCATGTAGTTTGCCACTAATACGTTGATCAAGTTGATAACCTGAGCACAGATTGCCTTTTCTAATGAATACTTGGTGTATGAGAAGAGTTGGGCGAATTCTTGTTTGAACAGAGATGACATAGGATCACCCTTCTTTGGACAGACATTAATGTAGTGCACGAGGGTGGCCAGAGAAAGAGCATGATCAACTACAAAAATCAATAAACCTAGATTAATATAAAAAAAACTAATTTATACTTAATTTTACATAAGTTTTGATAGGAAAACTTGAGACAAAATTTTCTAAATCGAACGTTTCAAAATTAGGTCTTCCAAGATAAAAGAGGTAGAAGCATCAATTTTTACCTTGGATAGTCTTAGTCAACCTTCTTTAAACAAATATCGTGACTGGTTGCCTAAGTTTTGAGAATTTTCACAAAATCAGCTTTAAATAAATGACTTGAAGAAAATATATTTTCGGATGATACCAAGTTGTAAAGACGTAAATGTAATATAAAAACGTGTTGATAACAAATATCTCAAGCCATGGGATTTTGCATTGATGTGGTATTTGAATAAAATTTAACGGTTAAAGCCCTCGTTGGTTTTTCAGAGCGGCGCCGATTTCTCCTAGAAGCGTTCCTAGAGTGTTAGCCTGTGAGTTACCTTTTCGGGAGGGGTATCGTGGAGAGGATTAGTATTCACAGTTAGTTCATGTTGGATCGTTATAGAGAATAGATCGTTAGGAGGAATGCTGAAGGTCCTGGAGAAACCTCTGGCGGCCAAGATTATAAAATTCCTTGACGGATCTAATAATAAGGTATTTTTATTTCTGAATTTGACAAATTAATAATTCGATTTTGAGGCATTCTATAGGCCAGGCTATAGTTTAATAATGAGGGCGGAGACTAAAAGTCCCACTCATAAAAAATAGTAACGCCTTATTACTCACATAAATATTTATTAAATGTTGCACTATGGCATTATTTCGAAAAAGCTTTGCTATTGCAAAAGTCGCCAATATGAAAATGTAGAAAATTAATTTTAAGGGCAGGAGACCGCACTCAACAAGTGAGTATGACTCTCAAATGGCGTGGCATGACCCGATTTCTACTTTACTGAAAACTTTGCAAAGATATTGACATAAAGAATAAGGGTTTTTGCATTAACAGACAATACAAAAGTCCAGTAAATTACTCAAATCTTTAAAATGAAAAATAAATCTACACGTTATAATGTACAAAACAATCTAGAAGAAGTTACATATAATAGACGTATAAAAAGGGGATATTACAAATATTAAAATTAAAACAACAAAATATGGTCAAAAAATCAATTAAATAATTCAATTACACATTATAAAAAATTAACTTCGCAATTAAAAAGAGATTAAACATTGTACCTTCATAGTATTAAACAAATATTATTAGACATTCAGGGGATCTCAGTGGTGCAATAGGCAAGACCGTTGGCTCTTGGGCGGTGAGATCTCTGACTCGACTCTCACAGCTATGAGTTCGAGTCCCGCCCAGTGCAAGCAAAACTGAATGTCGAGAAAAATATATTTTTCACCGTGATAGAAACGCAATAAAATGCAACGCCTCTGCCCACAAACCTTCAGGAGCACGGAAGAAGCATTCACTACGGGGAAGGCGTTCCTGAGCGATCTAATCAGCAGATTCTTCCAACACGAGGCACATTGTAATGATTACATTGTAATACCAAATAGGGGAAGTGCTTATAATTTTGGACAGTCTGCATATAAGCATCGATATCCTAAGTTTGAAGTGCCATATTTTCAATACTAATTGACTTTTCTTGTTACTCTCTTTTCAGAAGGATTGTTTAGAAACTTGGCAAGCTATTTATCATCTCATTTTTACTAAAATTAGTTTTAATACGTTTAAAAATGAATTGATATGTAGAGGTGAATTTGACTCTTATTTTGGACAACTTGGTTATTAATTTTTACAACTTGTCTGTAAATTTGGACAGATAATCCGCCTCAATAGGATGCCCATTGTTCTTCATTTTATGAACCAATCTTATCAAGTCCTCTTCCTGGTCATGTAAGGGAAACGTGGAATGTCACAAGAAGCCCAGAAACTTTCCATATCATTCATTAAAGTGAGTTGACTTCGGTACTCCAAGTACGTGCGGATTCGCTCATTCCCTGCCCTTTCCGGGAGCCTTTCAAGGCATTTCTCACTGCATCTCTTTCGTAGAGATGATGCTCCTTCATTTCTCCAGGCATTTGTCCAACCTAGTCATCACAAAAGCTAAAACTTCACGAAATTTCGTGAGAAAAACACCTGTCCAAAATAAGAATCATCACCTCACTGGTGAATGTCTTAAAAAAATTCCCATTTTTCACACGAAAAATATAATTCACAAGGCAAATCTCACTTCAGGTCAAATGTACAAATCATCAGTAACGTGAATCAACACAATATTCAATGAATATTCAATAATATCACTCAAAAACAGCGAACAAACTTTGTTAGTACTTCACCAAAACTAAATAAGACTGAAGTAAGCCACGAAGTTCTGTCATATTTCTCGTAAGCAATTGCTCACACTGAATTTTCATCAAAGCAATTTCAACTCAAATCATATTCAAATTTTAACGTATTTAGTGTTAAAATCTTCCAAAAAGAACAAATATTTAGATAGAATTCATTATTCATCAAGTATTGGAATAAAAATCCATCATTTTAATCAATTTATTTTTAGTGTCCAATGTTATCCTCAAAGTGTCCAAAATAAGAAACTGGACAAAATTAGAAGCATTTCCCCTAAAGTGTCTCGATACGATTAATAATAATTAGATATTCAAATTCAAAACCTTTGAGGATATGTATCTCGTCTGGATCGGTCGCAGGTCGCACTTAATTTAGAATTAAGCGAAAAGGAAAACAAAGTTTTATATAGGCAGTTCAGTTACAAAGTATAATTTTTTTGATATAAAAATAAAGAAGACCGGAAGTCAATATCTCTTACCCGTTGGAAGCCAGGATAGAGAGAAGTTGAAAAAAATACGATTGTTAAAACTTCTCTCTGTCTAGGAGTTCGAACAGTTAAAATATCTATCTAATCTATTAAACTTAAATTCGATTTTTTTAAAAATAAATTTGTATCTATGGGGTGTCTATGTCTATAAAACAGACTTTGAGAAACCCTTATCATCAATTCCGAGAAACGCTTCACGAAACACGAGAAACTTTGTTTTTGCATCGTGAAACTCGAACAATCCAATTTCTGCATCACGAAACCGGAGAAATCCAAGAAATGCATTGAGAAACCAGAAATCCTTGTCAGAGAAAATAGGAATGAGTTACCCCTTAGTAGCTGTAAACTTGTAAACGAATGTAAGTTGGAAAGCTTCCGACTTACATTATACATGACGACTGAATCACGCTAGTTGTGGCAGATTTTTTTTGTCAGGAATGATCGGGCGATATGAGGTAATCATGACTTACAAAAATATAATTATTTTGGGATGATGCGAAATGTGCCTTAATTTTTCAAATATCGAATATCCAAAACAAACTATTTCGATTTGATAGGCTTGAATACAAATAAAAGCAAATGTGTGTTAACCCTTTAAGGACGATTGGAACACCGGTGTCCCATAAAGAAAATAATTTTTCTTGACTACTTAAAGTTATTTTTTTCTTATGTCTGTAAATAATTATAAAGTAGAAGGTTGAAGGAATCTAGAATATTTTTTGCAAGTGTCTAACTATTTGCTATGTAATAAATATTTAAGCTCAAAAATGGCGAATTCTTAAATTCTCAAATTCATAATTGATTTTATTTATTTTTATACTTTCAAATTTTTTAACCAAAACCCTTTTGGCAATAAAAACTAATATATTCATACGTAATATTTTTCATTAAAGCGAAAAATATTATTCATTGGTATTGTCAGAAAAATTACTTAAATTTTTGGGCTATTTTTGTCCCTATCGTTCATAGAAGCACAAAATACACCGAATCAGACTTTGTTGGACTATCCAAGGTTGGATGTAAGACTTATCATTGATTATATTTCTCAGTTTAATTTTTATTGTTGATTTTCAGTCCGTAAAAAGTGTCTCGTCGTTAAAGGGTTAAAAAAAAACTTCAGTTGCCTGTAATGACCCATTCTTCCCTATCGAGAAATTTTTAAAAATTACTCACCTAGACAATATCCCATCACGCCAATTATCATAATATATATCTTCTTCTTCAGATATCTTTTCACCTGAATATTTTGAGAGGGACTAAAGCTCATTTCTGCCTTTTTCCACTCTTCCATCAGTGCTGGCCATTTCTTAGCCAGTTTTATAAAGGCATAAAGTATATAAAAATTCGATGTATAGTTAATGACTGGAACAACTTTCACAAATTCAATTTTTGAACTCAAACTGTAATGTACTACAATCGCTGTATAGAACCCAGTGGCTATAAAGGCGACGATACTGTAAATTGTCCGAAAACTGAGCCAAGAAAATCTCATATTACTAGGACTTTTCGAAGTAACACCAATTACGGGCAATACTCCAAAGCACTGAGCCATTATGATAATTTTCTTTATAGCTTCCTGAAAACTTCCATCGTAGCTCCAAGGATATTCATACTTGAAGTTGTTTGAGAAAGCTTCTGCAGGTTTTCGACCAAAGGTCTCAATAGGACCCTTTGCCAAGGGATCAATTGAAGATGAACTTACAACCGGTGTAAGAAATCTAGAATTAACAACAGAAACAAATGACCAGATCAATAGGCTATTTTACTATAAATAATTAAATCCTGATTCCTGATTTTAAAAGATTTAGAAAATAATTTAAAGTTTACAAAGGATGTAACAACTTTATTGTTTATTTTTTTGCAAATGATTGTAAAAACAGCGGGGAAACATATAAGCTGTTTCACATGTTGTAAGCTTAAGTCGAAATAAACATGCAAGCCAAGCATCAATATTATCACGGCAATGAAGACCGAAACATCAACATTACAAAAAATCGTTATCAATGTAATTTTTAAAATTACAGAAATATTCATATTTACATTGATATTATGAAATGCGCAACACTTTTGCTACCTATGCCTAAAAAAAATCGTCACTTGTATCAGCAACTATGTTAACGATGTTAACTCATAATTTTTCAGAAGACTTCCTTTTTAATTTAATCATTTTTTCAACAAAAGTTACTTGTAAGTATATTTTGACAAAAAAAAAACATACTTTTCTGTGGAGATGATTTCTCAGAGTATATTCATCTGAAGTCACCAAACTGAATATTTCCTATTAGCTGATGAACTTTGAACGATAGATTTTTTCCTTAATCACAACTTATTTTACAAGAGAAAACATGATGCAAAATACACCGAAACTTATATTTTTTATCTTTTTGTATAAAACTTGGCCAAAAATCCAAATTTACTTTGTACTGTTCCAGTAAGAGTTTTAACTTATAAGCTAACAAGAAATATTTAGTTTTTTGACGTCAGGCGAATATAAGGTAAAGTACCCTCTAGTCGGCCGGTTTCTCAACTCGGCCAGTTGAATTATTTAACCACTTTTTTAACGTTTTATAGTCAATTTCTATGAAATTTTCACTGATTTACGTTATATATAATATAATACACCTTATAATGTTAAATCGGTAAGACCATATTATAACAAATCTAAGTAAATTGAATAAATAGTTGCACTGGCCGAGTTGAGAAACCGGCCGACTACAGGGTACTTTACCTTACTCTTGAGAAATCTTGTTCACCGACAAGTATTTTTTTTCAAAAAAAACGTCTCTAAAATCGGATCCCAATGGCTCTGATTTAAGATTTTCAAATGAAAATTTCAGAAAATATAGTTTAAATGTTGTGCTTTTATATGCTTAAGAACTTAAATCAAAATAAAAATTTGTTATGCTGAAAAAAATTAGAGAAATAATGGTGTTCTCCAATTTTTTTGACCCACGTAACCCTTTGGCAATATAGGTACTAAACTAAACATTACCCTCGTCTATCTGCATGGTCCTTTTACACAGCTTAATGAGATTTAATTTATCCTTTAAAAACAATTCACATACCTTATAGTTTTTATTTTTGGGGAATGAGAGATTTTCCTGGTGCATTTTCCATCCCACGCAGTCCTTCTGTGAACCTTCATTTGTCCAATTTTTCGAGATTGTCCAATTCCCATTTTTCCTTTTTGAAACCAACAGAACTTTAGGTGTCCACTCTTCACAAGTACATTGATCACTTCCAGTTGCTAAAGTGTGAATTCTAAAGCCTTGGCCGAGACGTACATAAGAACGATAAATGGCTTTTTTGTTATCAACATCCTCATCAATTTGCACGCCATGTCTTTCAGGAATGTGTGATCTTATCACAATGCAAAATGATAAATATATAGTCAAGGGGCTAGTACATAGTTTAAGTAAACATATTATCAACATTATTGACACAGCTGACGACAATTTAATTATTCGCAAGGATCGGAACTTGGAGAGTCCAAAGTACCGGATTCGTTGAATTGCATGAGAACAAGTTCGTAAGTCACAATTGTTCCGGTGAGCTGAAAGGAAGAATTCAATTTTTATCATAATAGCGATTTCTGTGGATTTGCACATACTGAGAGAAGGAATGGACGGGTTATGAAGAAATATCCATTTCCTGTCAGGGATACACATTGATTGTTGATGAGCTCGAGGAATCTCTCAGTTTCAACATTCCATCCTTCTGTGGGAATTTTTCTCAGAATGAGAGCGGGCTTTCTGGATTCTGTGTGAATCTCAGCCCCAAACAGACACATCCCAATAGTTCTACCAATAAGGTAGAAGAGTGAGAACCAGAAGTATACACTGTAAGTCCATGGTTCCATATTGCTGGAATATAAAAGAATATTTTAGCATGAAGAAAATCCGCGATAAATTTGGAAATAAGTACTTGAGGTTGTTCAAGAGCTGGACACAAATGTAGTATAGATTGGAAAGAAATGACTGAACAATTATATGTGCCAGTGTCCTATCCATCATCTCAATAAGACCGCATAGCAATTGGTAGTCCTTCTTCTGCTGTGCCCAGAAAGCCACAGGCATGCACTTTCCCTCCACAAGCTTCAGCCGAGTATTAAATTGTCTCAAAACTGAGGACAATCCAATATTGATGGACATCACAAACATTCTAAATAAAAGTCGCATAGAACTAGGCGATTTCAAAATATTGTGGGAAAAAGATTCCAGTGCAACTCTTGGTATTTGAAACCGGTAAGGGTACGAAGTACAATAGATACCCGAGTGAGTCTTTATGCTTTATAGGGACAGGACTTGTGGTGATCTAGGGTAAAATGCCCATGCTTTACACGGTCCCAAGCTTTACAATGATTTAATTTTTCCCATGTTTCTGAATAAATGTGACTTCGCAATATATTTTAAAAACAGGACACTGTCCTGTAGTTTTTAAAACATAGGTGCGATGAGTCATATTTATTGAAAAACATATAAAAAATTTAGTCATTATAAAGCTTGGGACCGTTTAAAACATGGGCACTTTCCCATATATGCTTAATTTTCCGATGGAAGAATTCGAAAGCCAGCAAAGAAAACAGAGAATATAGATATGGAATAGCAAAAACTCTTTATTACAAAAAAACTGATGTTTAAAAACATTATTTTAGGTTTTTATAAGTAAAAAAAAGTTTAGAAAACATCTAGAACAAATGCTTTTGAATAGATCTCTGGTGAATAAAAAATAAATTTATAATGAATTGAAAATACCAGAATTTGGGAATTACCAGAAAATCAACTTTTTTTTTTAAATTTCGATATAAAATGTAAATTAAGGGGATGAACTCCCTCCCTTCTTATATCAATGTCCAAGAATGTGTGCCTCCAACAAATTCACAAGGTTCACTGTAAATCCACAATTGGACTAGTAGATAGTTTTTACAACAAAATGTCATAGACGGATTACAAGTTTAAGCTTTTAGGAAGGGTCATTCACCCGCCGAAAGATTTAGTAAAAAAATCTGTGTTTTCCTATCTTGGAAAGATTATACCACCTCACGCATCCAGAGTTATTTCCATAACTTTTTAGCTACTGCCCTCTTCGTTGCATTACCGATTTTGGTGTACAAAGAAAATATAATATAATAAATTTTGAAATAATAATCTATTTTTGCCTTAGTATTTTCTACTGTTTTTTTTTGAAAACTACTTAGAATGGGCTGGTTTTTATGCTTTGCAAAGATCAGTGTGTCTTGAAGTGAGTTACATTGTACAAATATACAATAAAGAACAGCGAAGAGACTGGGCTCTTCTACATGGTCATTGCTTTTTTGCGCCTTCATTGCTTTTTTACACGTGGAAAAAATATTCAAAAAATTGCAGCACCAAACCAATTTTTGCACCAATTTGATGTTTTTTCCGTTCTCTGAGACATTATTCTTTAAAAAGAAAATGATTTATTAGTAAAATTTGCCAAATCTAGTCACATCTAGTTAAGAGCAAAAAGCAATTGACTGAATTGACTGGTCAATTGCTTTTTGCTCTTTTCTCAAGGTACCTACTTGTAATCGGAAGATTTTACTAATATATCATTTTCTTTTTAAAGAATATTGTATCATAAGGCGTAAAAAACACCTATCAAATTAGTGCAAAAATTGGTCTGATGCCGCAATTTTTGATTATTGTTTCCACGTGTGAAAAAGCAATGACCATGTAGAAAAGCCCAGCCTGTTCGCTTAAGTAAACTATCCAAAGCAATCAATTTTTTTACTGAGAATTTTTTACAGCTGTAGCAGATCGGGTAGTGTTTTGCTAAAAATATGATCAGTAAAAATGTAAATTTGTAAGTAATGAAATTAGCAAAGAGTAAATTAAGAATATTATTTTGTGGTCAGACGGGACGGACGATACTTAGGATAATTGCCGCGAGATGGCTTATAACAGACGAAGACGGACGAACAACGAAGGACAGACAGACTTGAGTTGGACGCCAAAGAGAGTGGACGAAATAAAGAAAAACGTAAAAAGCTGTTCTGAGTGTTTTAATTCGAATTGAAATGGAGTCTACAACTTCAGGTGTGGGGTTGAGCTTGGCTCCCAGCCTGGAAAAAATGAGTGAAGTGAGTGAAATCCTGAGTGAAATGGGGGAAGAAGTTCCGCCCACAGCATCGATGATGCAGATTCGAAAAATTTTCAAGAGAGTCGTCGTGGGCTTGCCGATGGCGGGAAAATGCAGAAAAGACGCCAAGGGCTTTTCTGCTGGAGACTCCCCTGAAAACTTACCAAATATCAATCAAAGAGCCGACACTGATTCAGGTGTTGAGAGTGCGTCCAATTATGAGGGAACAATGCAAGCGAAGCCCCAAAATTCGGTGGAAAATTATGCTGAATCGAGCGTCAGTGTTGATCACCTCGAAAATGGCGTCCCTTTCCGTGACAACGTTAATGTCATTGCAATTTTGGGTGGATTATTGCGCGCCTTGAGTGTCTCAAAGAGTGAAAATCAGCTAAAATGCTCATTCAAAGACATTGAGAATGCAGTGGAGCATTTTTCTGGAGATGATGGATACAAGATCCAGCAGTGGATTGAGGATTTTGAATTAGTGTGTGACGACTTCGAAGTGCCACCAAAATCCCGTTTGGTTTTTGCCCGGCGTCTTATTGATTCTGGCCCAGCAAAAATCCTCACTCGTACTCAACGCTTCAGAGAGTGGAGAGATTTGAAAACAGCCCTCATCAAAGAATTTGGACAGTATGAGACTGTGAGAGAGGTGCTGAAAAAACTCAAGCAGAGGATAAAGAAGCAAGATGAAACCTGTCAAGAGTACGTTTTGGCCATTCAAGCCATGGTTTCCGGATACCCTATTCCGGAAGAGGATATCATTTGCGCTATCATCGAGGGACTTCAGGATCAATCATCAAATATCTCGATGATTGCAGGCTGCAGGACTTTGGACGAATTGAAGTTGGCAATGCGTCGCTATGAGAGAAACATTTTGAAGAATCCTTCTTCGAGTGGGGACACATCCAAAGCCTCTTTGGCTTCCGATGTTGCTGCTAAGAGTGGAAATAAACCCCGTTGTTATAATTGCTCTGAGCCTGACCACATTTCCTGGAGATGTCCAAAGCCTAGACGTGAACGTGATCCGGATTGCCCACTGTACAGGAAGCCGAAGACTACAGCAGCAGTTGACGATGGGGAAAATGGGAATTTTCAAGAGGGTGACGAGACTAAGCCACTTCTTTCTCATCAGCCGGTAAGTGTGACGTTCAATCCTGGTTCTGGTTTGGGGATCACTATCAGTCTCTCTTCTCTGTTGGATACGGGCAGTCCAATTAGTTTAATTCAAAGGTCAAAAGTGCCAGAGATGCTTCTGCCTCAACGTGAGTGCACAATTTTACCTTATCGGGGACTAAGTGGGGTTAAAATTGAAAGCTTTGGAAAAATTATTTGCTCAGTGCAACTGCTAAAAGTTTGCAAATCCATTGAATTAATTATTGTCCCTGACAAAGTGTCCCCATTTGAGATTTTGTTGGGCAGAGATGCTTTGAAACTACTGGGAATCCAATTGACATTTATGAATAGTGAGTTTGTACCCAAGAAGCCTGAAAATTTCTCAAAAGAAAAGAATTTGACCATGTGTACTTTGTCCAATTATGAACCAGCGGATGGTGTTGGCTTTGAAACTGCAAAGAATTTGCTTGATGAATTGAAGAGTGAAGTTAAAATTTCAGATCTGAGTAAAGTTGAGGACCAAACTATTTTAAATGAGGGGAAGAGGGAAAGCAATTTCAGTGGGAGGCAAGAGAAAGATCAGTTATTTGAGAGCGAGAGAGAGAATAAACTGAGTGAAATAAAGGAAGTAGTTTCTCTTGAAGAGGTTCAGGAATTTGAGTATAATGAAGGGAGTGAAACTGTAGAAATTAGTGACGTAGAAGATGTATTTGGGGATGATGAAACCTTGCTGGCATTTATTATTGAATATTCTGAAGCAAATAGTTTCACAAAGCAAGACGATTTTATTGGAGCTTTGGTTGATGTGAGCATTTGTCCAGATTTGTCTGAAGAATGTCAAGATAAATTGAGAGTACTTGTCCAAAAGCATTATCATGACAAATTTTGTGAAGAGAGAAAATCTGATAATTTTGAAATGAAAATTCGATTGACAAGTGATGTCCCTTTTTATTTTCGCCCACGTAGACTGGCCTATTCTGATAGGGAAAAAGTTCGCGAAATTGTCAACAATCTGTGTGAGCAAGGAATAGTTAGGCCAAGTGATTCTCCTTATGCTTCACCAATCGTTCTTGTAGACAAGAAGAGTGGAGATACACGAATGTGTGTCGATTATCGCTCACTGAATAATCTCACGGTTAGGGATAACTATCCACTTCCGCTAATAGAAGATTGCCTAGAGCATTTGAGAGGCAAGAGTGTTTTCAGTCTGATTGATTTGAAGAGCGGTTTCCATCACGTGAAGATGGCTGAAGATTCCATACAGTATACTGCATTCGTAACACCAGAGGGCCAATATGAGTACTTGCGAATGCCATTTGGGCTCAAGAATGCCCCCAGTGTATTTCAGAGATTTATTACAAGAGTTTTGCGGAAGTTCATTGAAGGAGGGCAAATAGTGGTGTATATGGATGACATTCTATTAGCGAGCGCTAATTTCGATGAGCATTTGAAAACGCTAGAGCAAGTACTCTCCTGTTTGGCAGAGAATGGGTTGATTATTCAAATGGGAAAGTGCAAATTGGGGTATTCCTCGATCGAATATTTGGGATACCAGGCATCTTCAGAGGGAATTCGTCCTAGCGAGGACCATCTGAGAGCTATCCAAAACTATCCAACGCCACAGAATGTGAAGGAAGTCCATTCTTTCGTGGGACTTTGTGCTTATTTCCGGAGATTTGTTCCAGGATTTTCAACTATTGCTCGTCCCTTGCTGTCTCTTCTTAAAAAAGATGCGCGATTTGATTTTGATGATTCTTGTGCAGAGGCTTATGAGGGGTTAAAGAGACGTTTGATTTCTTCGCCAGTTTTGGCCATTTACGATCCAAAGAGAGAGACAGAACTACATACTGATGCGAGTTCGTTGGGATTTGGAGCTGTGTTGCTTCAGCGACAAAATGATCAGAAATTACATCCAGTAGCGTACTTCTCAAAAAGTACGTCTAAAGCAGAATCAAAGTACCATTCGTATGAGTTGGAAACGTTGGCAATAATTTATGCCTTGAGTCGTTTTCGAGTTTATTTAAAAGGGATATCTTTTGTGATTGTTACAGATTGTAGCTCACTTGCGATGACGTTGAATCACCGATCAGATAGCCCACGTATTCAACGATGGGCGCTTGAATTGGAAAACTTTGATTATAAAATAGTCCACCGAAGTGGGACAAGGATGCATCATGTTGATGCTTTGAGTAGATGTTATCCAATAGCGGCCGTTGACTGTGATGATATAGATTTTCAACTGAGTGCGACTCAGAGTAGGGATAAGATGATTAGAGATTTGAGGGTCAAGTTGGAGAAGGAAGATAATAAAATGTTTGCTTTGAAAGACGGTTTGGTTTATAGACGCGATCAAAGAGGGAAGTTATTCTTTTACGTACCGGGAGAAATGGAAGTGAATCTGATTCGACAAATTCATGAGAAAATCGGACATTTTGGCTCGCAAAAGACCTATGAGAAATTGCGCACTCACTATTGGTTTCCAGGGATGAAAGAGAAAATTGACAGTTATGTGAAAAATTGTGTGAAGTGCCTCTTTTACTCTACTCCCGCGCGAAGCAATATGCAGTCCTTGTATAATATTCCAAAACACCCAGTGCCTTTTCATACTCTGCATATCGATCATCTCGGGCCGTTGCCTTCGCTAGTATCAAAAAGGAAGCATATTTTGGTAGTGGTTGACGGATTTACGAAATTTACGCGAATTTATGCTGTCTCGTCAACAAGCACGAAGGAAGTGTGCTGCGCGTTGAAAAAATTCTTTGACTATTATAGTCGACCAGTGCGAATCATATCAGACCAAGGGAGTTGTTTCCGCTCGAATGAATTTAAGTCTTTCCTTGCCGAACGGAATATTGCCCATGTAGAAGTGGCAACAGCGTCCCCACAAGCAAACGGGCAGGTAGAGCGTGTTAATCGGGTTATTACTCCGATGTTAGGGAAACTTAGCGAACCTCTTCAACATGCAGACTGGGTGCGCCAGTTGAGCAAAGTCGAATTTTCTATTAACAATTCTTTTCATCGTTCAATTGGAACCACCCCAAGCAAGGTTCTTTTTGGTGTGGAACAGAGGGGAGAAGAGGTAGATCATTTGACTGAGCATTTGGATGCTAAAGAGTTAAATAATGAGCTACGAGATTTGAGTGCTCTGAGAGAATCCGCGTCGAAGAAAATAGAACAAGTCCAGAAGCAAAATCTGAGGCAGTTCGAGAAGATCCACAAGAATCCGTTGGTTTATAAAGAGGGCGATTTTGTTTTGCTACGAAATGTTGATACTACGGCAGGTACAAACAAGAAACTTATTCCTAAATTCAAGGGTCCCTACGTGGTGGACAAAGTTTTGCCTCATGACCGATATGTAGTAAGAGATGTTGAAAACTGTCAAGTTACACAAATTCCTTATAACGGAGTTATTGAATCAAAAAATTTGAGACTATGGAGATCCCCAGACTGTATACAGGGCAGGAGTTGGGCGGATCACGCCACTGATGAGAATGAAGTGTGAATTTTGATAGTTATAGTATTTTTATATTAGATTAGATGTTCACTGGACTTTTTGAAGAAAAGAAAAAAAAAGAGAAAAAATGTTAGATGTTAAGTAGACGATAGGTGACATGACGAAACAAAATGACGTTGGGATCGGGTCGATCCCTAGTTAGGTCGGCCGAGTTGTGGTCAGACGGGACGGACGATACTTAGGATAATTGCCGCGAGATGGCTTATAACAGACGAAGACGGACGAACAACGAAGGACAGACAGACTTGAGTTGGACGCCAAAGAGAGTGGACGAAATAAAGAAAAACGTAAAAAGCTGTTCTGAGTGTTTTAATTCGAATTGAAATGGAGTCTACAATTTTAATTTTTGAATAATTAAAATGGATTTTCTACTTATCAAAAGTGAATTTTTACTGACCATTTTGCATTTTTTGACCCAAATTAAATCATCAGGGGATAATAATAATAATAATATGCTGGCACAACATTCTATGAAGGAACAAGGCCTTCCCCAAAGGGAATTTCTAGACACGCATTATTATTTTTTCTTTTACGGGGTGAAGTTGTCAGTCCCATGCCCGTGGAATCAAGTGCAGTGGAGCTCACTGGATGCAATCCGAACGCCTTTAACGCCAGAAAAATTCCTGGTGACCTAAAGGGGATTCGAACCCGGGACACTTGCATCATAGAGCGAGTGCTCTACCACTTGACCCATTAAGTGCCCTAAACTACTATAACCATAGGGAAGACTGGGGCAAAAGTCACAAATCTAAAATTTTAAAATTCAATATCTTCCAAGATAAATAAGATAACGGCTTAAAATTTTTTCATAGAGAGCCTCCATAGATCTTCTTCAATGTCGTAAGTTTGTTAGAATTTGAACAAGGAATTTAGAAAATAAAAAAATATCGAAATTTTCAGCCCTATTTTTGAAATATTTTCCGTGCAGAAGATATCAATTATTAGCTACTTATATTAAATTTGATGCATTACTGGTGAATATCTCTCAAATTATCTGGATATTTTTTGAATACGAATCCGCTATCTATTTTAGAATTTTACAAAGATTCTTTTCTCCAGAAATCCTTTTACTAAAAGTGACCACTTGGGGTAAAAAGTAACAAAAGCTATGGAGCAAAGAGTAACAAAAACCGAAACAATTTCTGATGTCCCACTGTGATAAGAAACGTTAATGCTATGTGTCGCCGCTTGTTGTTTGTATTGGTCAAACGATTTGCAGTCTTTTGTGTGTTTTTTTGTAAAATAGCTTAAAATGCGTTTTTTTCGCTCAGATAGAGAAAACTGTGTTTTTTTAGAAGAATAAATTTCCTATGAAAATATGCAATCTAGGTATTTTACTTAAATTTACGGTATCCCGTATTAAAGCGAATCAAAATGTGATAGTATTTTATGCCTGATACTATTTGCCCCAGCATTTTTGAGAATGGTCACAAAATTACCTTTAAGAAAACGGCTCGATAAATATATTTCCTTAAAATAGAAGAAAATGACTTTCACAGAGTTGTAGAGCGGTAAATTTCATATAAAACTGTACTAATTAGAAATTTTGGAAGTGCTTGGGTAGCTTGTAAAAAAAATAAAACATCCGTTTTCTGACTTTTTGCCCCAGTCTCCCCTATTTATAAGATATAATATAACAGATTAATAAAGGGTTTTTGTGCAAATCCAGAATCCAGATTTGTGATTTCTTTAGCCTTATACATTTTCTAAGGTGTCGCTATATATTTTCAAAGCGCCTTATTGTTCTAAATGGAATAAAATGGAAAATCCTATAATAAGAAGTATAGTACTTTGGGGACAGAAATTGAAATAAAACGAATTTTAGAATTAAGAGAGAAAAGAGAGGAAATAATTGTACTATTAGTAACAATGATTTTACATAACAAACTCACATGAAAAGCGACATTAAGACATCAATTCCTTATTTTTCAATACATCGGACTTTGATAGCGCGCTACTCGTCTCCCATGTATACTTTGTGTGACTTCTTCGAAAGGTTTATGTCTTAAAACTTATAATATGAAATATACTTATGCCTTTAAGAGTGGGCTACAGGGGTTAACATTTTCAATTTCTTCGTCTTGATGAAATTGCAAGAGAACTAGTTCGTAGGTGACAATTGTTCCAGCCACACTGAGTACGAGTCTTCTGGTTAGATAGAAAAACTTCATTCCCGATAAGGCAATGGTGTCATTGGACACTTCTTCGTAGAATCTCTTGACTTCCAAACACCAGGATTCCAGTGGCACCACCCGGAATATCTGAATAGGTACTTTGGCTTCTTCATTCACCTCAGCAGCATAGAGAGATACAGCCAGTGTGCGAGCAATCAGGAAGATCAAGGAAAACCAGAAGTAGAAGGTATGAGTGAGCGAATCTTTGGGGCTTGAATGACAGGGATTTTCGTATTAATGCAAAAGACAAAAAATAGAAAAAACGCAAGGACTTACTTTAAACTATTAAGCAGTTGGACGCAAATGAAGAAAAGGTTATTGGAGAAAGACACAAGAGTTATGTGACTTATGTGATTATCAACAGTCTCACAGAGATCACACATCCGTCGATAGGCAGATCGATGCTTTTGCCAGTACTCCTCTGATACTGCTCGACCTTTGTAGACCACTAATTGATTATTTATCCTTTTAAATCCAGTCGATAGCCCTATGCTGATTACCATCACGAAGCAATCCATGTAACTCCACATAAAAGTGCTAATGAAGTTGATAATCTGAGCACAGATCGCTTTTTCCAATGAATACTTTGTATATGCAAAGAGTTGCGTGAATTCTTGTTTAAATAAAGATGTTATGGGATCGTCCTTTATTGGACAAACTTGAGTATAGTGTACGAGCGTGGCCAGAGAGAGAAGATGCTCAACTAAATGAAGGAACACACCTTACTAATCTATCCAAATTTGAATATTAAGGTAACTTACTCAAAGAAAATACCATCACGGCAGCAGTTACAATATACAACTTTTTCCTCAGATGTCGTTTCTCCTGGATTTTTTGAGATGCACTGAAACACATTTCTGACTTTTTCCACTCTTCCATCAGTGATGGCCATTTCCTAGCCAGGCCAATAAAAGCATAAATTATATACAAATTGGATGTGTAGAAAATAACTGGAACAACTTTCACAAATTCAATTTTTGAACTCAAACTGTAATGTAATGTAATTATAGCATATATTCCAGTGGCTATCAATGCTACAAGGCTATAAAGTGTTCGGAAACTAAGCCAAGTAAATCTCATATCTTTGGGATTTTTCGAAGTAATACCAGTTACGGGCATTACACCAAAGCATTGAGCCATTATGACAATTTTCTTTATGGCTTGCTGAAAACTTCCATCGTAGTTCCAGGGATATTCTTGCTTGATATTGTAGGAGAGTGGATCTTCAGATTCTTTACCAAACGTCTCAATGGGACGTTTTGCCAGGGGTTCAATTGAAGATGAACTTACAACCGGTGTAAGAAATCTGAAATGAGTAAAAAAAGTAGAAGAAACTGCCCATGCTTCGTACGATCCCATTCGTAATGGGTAAATTTGGTAAATTATTCCTATGTTTTTGAAAAAATATAACTCCACAATATGTCTTGAAGACCGGCCACCTTCAAAAAAATATGAACAAAAAAATATGAACAATTTAGCCATTGCAAAGCTTGGGATTGTACGTAGCATGGGCAGGTACTTTCCTTTAATTCTACAATTATTAGAAAATCCTTTTTAAATTATTTAATTTCAAACTTGTTCCATTCTAAAGCGTTTTAATAATTCACAAACATTTACGAACAATTTTACGATTTTTTTTCTGTGTAGAATCCCATCAAGTGCACCTCAGTAGCTTTAATGGATGCAGATAATAATCTTTCCCAAAAGGTTTGCTTATTTTTCTCAGGACGTTTTATGATGTATATCTTGTTCTATTAGACCTATTTCTTATTATCTGTTATACCAAATGACCCTAAGAAAGCTGTTTATTGTAACTTACGAGAAGTGTAACATTCCTACATTTCACCTTTCTTTCAATTGAAAGATGTGCCACCCATATCGAACTTGGAAACCTTCTGGCTTTTTTCAATAATAAAAATGCTTGAATTCTTATTTTTCAATCTGTTAATGATCTTTTCATTTTTAATACATGTTTAGGATATTTAAAATAGTGTCATAAATGTTACACTTAAGAAAAAACCTAAAAAGTTACAACTCTATGGCAGAGTTGAATTAACTCTACGAATGTCGATGTAATTGTTGCTCTTTTTCGTTGTAAATTTTAGTAAATAGAGTTGAAACAACTCTGCGTCCGAGTTGAATTAATTCGTCGGATATCGATGTAATTATTACTCTTTTTCAATGTAAAATTTCATCTCGACTGAAGTATATGCTTAAGTGTTTTCGTTTTAAGAATATACTTCAGTCAAGAAGATTTTCGCGTGAAAAAAGTTCATAAGGAACATCAATTAGAAATATGCCTAACAGTGCTTCATGAAGACATGTGCTTGCATCATACGTGATATTTCGCTCGGAACATAGGGAACTTGGGGTCAAGAAAATATTAATAAAGAAAATGATAAAATAAAAAAAAACATAAAATTGCAAAACATATTCATTTTGGGATTTGAAAGAGTTATTTTAACTCTAAAAGAGATTTTTTTTTAACTCCTGAAACCAGTTATTTTCAGTGTTAAAAAAAGTATTTACACTCTTTTGTCATGTAAATTTAAGGAAAAAAAAGTTAAAACAACTCTTTCGAATATTATAACTAAATAGAAGTAAAATCAACTCTTAAATATAGAAATTCGAAAATCACGACGAAAAAGAGTTAATTCAACATCGATTCGAGTAAGTTATAATCGATTATTTTTCTGAGTGTAGAGATCGTTCAAAATGGAGTTGATCTTTCGAAAACAAAATCTAGATTTCGAATTTTTCCAAGCCAAGTTTTTGCTGTTTTTATCAGGTTGAGAGCAAAATCACGAACCAAGTACTTGACCTTTTAGGAAAGAAACAGTTTTCAGAGACCGACATTCAACAATAAAAATAAAACCGACCGATTCGACAGTTTTTTTTACCTCTATGAACGATAGCTCAAAAATTTAAGAAAGTTCTATGAAAATACTTATGAATGATAAATTTGACTATACAATAAAAAGTACTATGTATGAGTATTGTAGTTCCTATAATCGAAAGGGTTGTGCTTAAAAAAGTTGGAAATATAAAAAAATAATTAATAATATAATAATTGAGCTTTTAATATTATATAGCAAATAGTTGTAGATTTGCAAAAAATATCCTAGATTTCTGCAACTTTCTCAGGGGACTCTCGACATTTTATTTTTCCATACGTTCCATACGTTTTTGTATAGTTGCACTGAAGACTATTGGCAAGTTTTTTCCTAAAGAGAATTAACTTATAAGTCTGATATATTTCGAAATCGTGCATTAAAAGCTACCTAAAAATACATATTTCATAATGTTCGCCAAAATTATACAAGAACTACGCGCAAATTTGTTTAAGTTGCGGTGCAAAATTTTTAGAAGGAAAAGTGAAAAATAGCTTCATTTTTTATTAGGTTTGATGGGCTCCTGAACTTTCTACTTTACGATTACGTACAAAATTTAGGAAAAAATAACTTTATGTAGTTAGAAAAAATCTCTTGTAGACTCCAATCCAAATCTGTCTGTCCCTCGTTGGTTCGTCCATCTTCGTCTGGTATAAAGCCATCTCGCTGAGGATCTCGCGGCAATTATTCTAAGTATCGTCCGTCCCGTCTGACCACACTCTATGGGTCACCTATAACCCAATCGTCCTTAAAAGGTTAAGCCCAATATGCTCGTTTTTTAGCAAATCCAAGTGCAATCTCCTTTCCAAAATTTGATTGAAATTACGTGTCGACCTACGTGTGGGCCTCAGTGGATCAGTGGATAGAGCAGTGGCTCTATGACTGTGAGGTCTTGGGTTCGAGACTAGGCAGCTGCTGTAATAGTCTCTAATTCGTCCAGTGAATGAATGGAAAAGTAATGCCAATACATTGACAATGAGCCGCCTAAAAAGAGAGGTTGGTATAGGAAATAAGTTTCGACATGCAGAGTTCAGTCGAATACAAATACTCATTCACTGCCCAGATCCACAAACCAAGGTTGGTTTACCGTGATGTAAAAGCGGTACTGTGTGTATCAGAACGCACACAGAGCACTGTGATATGGAGCAGGTTTCCTCGCCTTGGGGGTTTAAGATAGAACAGGAGAATGGGGAGTGCATAATGGGCCCCCAAATAAGTGGCCTGGATGCAGCGGTTCCGCAAGGAATATTAACCGACCCATAGACAAATCTTAATCTTACGTGTCGAAAATCCATTTTTTGATATCCCACGAACTTATAGTCATTTAATATTTTAAACGATAAAAGCAATTAATAAAGAAAGAAAAATGACATAAAAACAGAAAACAGATAATTCTTATGAATTTAGATATTGTAGAAATGCGCAGTGGATTTTACCTCATTTCCAAATACAGTATTTGGTTCTAGGTAAGTTTATAGTCAATAATATAGAATTCATAATATTCTAATGGCTAAATTACAATCACACATCCAACAAAGTTCAAAAAACATCTTAAAATTTTCTTCTATATAAAACCTTATAAATTTAAATTGACGTACCTTATAGTTTTTATTTTTGGAGAATGTGAGTTTGCGATTTTCCTGGAAAACTTTCCATCCCACGCAGTCCTTCTGTGAACCTTCATTTGTCCAGTTTTTCGAGAGTGTCCGATTCCCATATTTCTTTAACGGAAAACAGAGCCTTATTTAAAGTGTCCTGTTTCCACAAGTACATTGATCACTTTTTCCAACTCAAGTGTAAACTCCAATGCGTTGGTTGAGACACAAGTATGGTAAATGACTTTGTTTACAACTTTTTGTTTTCAACATCCTCATCAATTCACATGACACGCCATGCCTTTCAGGAATGTGTGATTTTATCACACTGCAAAATGATAAATATAGTCAAGGGGCTAGTGCATAGTTTAAGTAAACATATTATCAACATTATTGACACAGCTGACGACAATTTAATTATTCGCAAGGATCGGAACTTGGAGAGTCCAAAGTACCGGATTCATTGAATTGCATGAGAACAAGTTCGTAAGTCACAATTGTTCCGGTGAGCTGAAAGGAAGAATTAAATTTTTATCGTAATAGCGATTTCTGTGGATTTGCACATACTGAGAGAAGGAATGGACGGGTTATGAAGAAATATCCATTTCCTGTCAGGGATACACATTGATTGTTGATGAGCTCGAGGAATCTCTCAGTTTCAACATTCCATCCTTCTGTGGGAATTTTTCTGAGAATGAGAGCGGGTTTTCTGGATTCTGTGTGAATCTCAGCCCCAAACAGACACATCCCAATAGTTCTACCAATAAGGTAGAAGAGTGAGAACCAGAAGTATACACTGTAAGTCCATGGTTCCATATTGCTGGAATATAAAAGATTATTTTAGCATGAAGAAAATCCGCGATAAATTTGGAAATAAGTACTTGAGGCTGTTCAAGAGCTGGACACAAATGTAGTATAAATTGGAGAAAAATGACTGAACAATTATATGTGCCATTGTCCTGTCCATCATCTCAATAAGACCGCATAGCAATTGGTAGTCCTTCTTTTGCTGTGCCCAGAAAGCCACAGGCATACACTTTCCCTCCACAATCTTCAGCCGAGTATTAAATTGTCTCAAAACCGAGGACAATCCAATACTGATGGACATCACAAACATATCCACGAAATTCCATATAAAATTCGCATAGAGCTGGACAATTTGAGCAAAAACTGCAGTTACTTCGTGATATTGAATTAAAGAAAATATTTGTGGAAAAGATTGTTTGAAATATCTCTCTACAGAATCCCAAATTCCAATACAACTCTTTGCCTTTGTAATCCCCGCGATTATGGATAGAGCTTCTTCGATGATTGTGAGAATCGTGACAACGATTACCAGGATATATAGTTTTTTCTTCGTGGAAATTCTATTACAATGTTGCTCACAATTGGGCAGAATTCTCTCAATCTCGGTCCATTTGTTCATTGTGCTGGGCCATTTCCTGGCTAACCGGATGAAGTGAGCACATGCCCAGAAGAGGAGAGAATAGTTGATAAGAGTGATAAGTTTTTCATAAGCTAAACGGTTATTTATGAGCTTTCTCAGAGAAAGCAGGCACATCACTCCAAGTGCCACACAAATGACACAGGAGTAAAGCATTCTGAAGGATTTTATAGAGCACTGAAGATCTTCTACCCTCTCACCCTGGGTACCACTGACTGGTAGCAATGAAGCACATTGTCCAACGAAAATTACCGGTTTCAAACTTTCATGAAAGCTCGCATTGAATCCTCCGCCGGAATTGGATTTCTTTGACTTTATATTGGAAAATTCATCAAGAAAAATTTTCTTTTGCCAAGTTGGCATCACTTTAGTACACTTTTGGGGCATTTCACTAATCCTTCAGCTTGTTCCTCGCAATTCAAAGAACTTCCGGAACTTTGTGCTGTGTCTTTTTATAATTCATGGAAAATATGTTGTGTCATCATTGCTCAAAGCTGACGCCAAAGAAAAGCGAGTTCACCTGTCTATCACTGCCATAATTCTTTGTTGCAAGAGACATCGATTAGTAAAGTTGAATAATTAAAAGAAGATTGAAGTGCCATCAGGGGCTGTATTAATCTCATCATTTTTGGTTGCGACGGATTTTTATGTTTTCTGATTGGGTTAAAACTTTAACAAAGTGTTTCTTGCAGCTTCCTGATCATGATCACAAAGATCACAAAAATAATAAAGCTATTAAACTTTCACTACCGATTTCATTTTAGGATCATTTTAGGATTTTAGGAGCACTTTTAGAGGGAGTACAGATGTTACGAGTCTTAACAGACCTGAAGATTCATCATTTTCCACTAAGCCGCGTTTCGGTTTAAGTCGTAAGTCAGTCAAGGACCCTAAATTAAAAATAAATTGCGTGCTGGTAAACCCACAGTGAATGTAAACTTGATTTTAGGACAGAATATTCTTCCGGTGAGCGTCAGTTTTTGACTATAAATCCAAAAATGGAACACACAATATATCAGAGCTTTCGACACCTATCATGTTTTCCTTATTAGTGTTTGATGGCCTTTTTGGATATATGTTTTTGTTCCTAACTTTGCACATCAGTTTTTGGAAATTAGTTAGGAACATAGGGGGAAGTGGGGCACCTTTGAAATTGGGATTTTTCACCTATTTTTAAATAAAATTGAGCCCTATCGCGATATATTTTAGGTGCATAAATAGATTGAGAAGCTAAAGTACATTATGATATGGCGCAGTTCCACTTAAACATAGGTGTAAAATCCCGATTTCAAAGGTGCCCCACTTTCCCCTAGTAACAATTCTATTCAGCAAAGGGCTTTATAACCGTATTTAAAAGTAAATATAAAAGATCCAATCGATATCACTTCAACAAATTTCTGTTAAGGAACCACTCCAACTTCTTTCGAAATTTTCCAAAAGCTTTCTGATAATGTAGCTTTTAACAGAGAACTTCTAAAATTCCCCAGGGCATTTTCAGACGTTGTACATTTACTAATATATAGGGGAAAGTGCCCATGTTTTAAACGGTCCCAAGCTTTATAATGACTAAATTTTTTATATGTTTTTCAATAAATATGACTCATCGCACCTATGCTTTAAAAACTACAGGACAGTGTCCTGTTTTTAAAATATATTGCGAAGTCACATTTATTCAGAAACATAGGAAAAATTTAGTCATTGTAAAGCTTGGGACCGTGTAAAGCATGGGCACTTTCCCCTACTTGAGTAATTTGAATTTAAAAAAATGTGAAACTGTTCATGGTCGCAGACAATAATTATCCTAAATTAAACTCATACTGAAACAATGGAAACAATACTCTGATTCTGTTCGTGTTCCCGACAGAATCTTAATTTTAAATTTTAAAATATTTTTATTTCAACGCGAAATCTTGCAAGAATATAAAGACAAAATACATTTTAAGAATCAGAAGTGCGTCAAGAAAACCTTGAGCGAAATTAGTCGCCCCAGAGAGTCTCACAGGTTATTTTAGACAGTTTACCTTTCTGAATGATAAATCATGAAAGAATAAAAGTAAGGACTTAATCTGATCCGCGCAAAAATTGAAATGTATTAATAATATTAGATGAGCACATATATTCTGTCAGTAGAAGAGGTTGAATGTTTGGAGTGGTATATCTCAACTCCTGATGAATATAATTGGATGAGTGAACTATTGTTGGAAAGCTCGGTTCATTAGCTTTTAGAATCTGGTATACTTAATCTGCTATGGATAAACCATGGTCATCCAGGACCATTTATGTCGAAGAAAACACATTTTGCAACGTCTTTTTTGGCCATCTACTTCTGGGACCAGGAGTAACCCACAATTCTCGCACAAGGACTATTTGTTAGAGGAATTCAAAGGGTATAATTTGTGGAAGAAACTTTTTTTTTGGACATCTTACTTTTTTTATTCATCGACTTTTGCAAGAATTTTAACATTTTACACGCATAGAAAAAAATATCAGAAATCCTTCTATCTCATTTTCTGGACAAACTAATGAAGATATCGACTTGGAATGTTCTAAGTACTCCCCCATAAGTTGATCCAAGGAATCCAAATATCACATCAATTTCATCTCCACGTCTATCCTTCCCCTCCAGAAACCACTCTTTTAGGATTTCAGTGATTTTTTCCTTGCGTTTAACAATTCAAAATTCTTGAAAAAGTCGATGAATAAAAAAAGTAAGATGTCCAAGAAAAAAGTTTCTTCCACAAATTATACCTTTTGAGTTTCTCTAACAAATAGTCCTTGTGCGAAAATTGTGGGTTACTCCTGGTGCCAGAAGTAGATGGCCAAAAAAGAC
The DNA here is from genome assembly GCF_024763615.1 of Phlebotomus papatasi. Classification (NCBI taxonomy): domain Eukaryota; kingdom Metazoa; phylum Arthropoda; class Insecta; order Diptera; family Psychodidae; genus Phlebotomus; species Phlebotomus papatasi. The sequence continues at coordinate 59,374,821 of NC_077222.1, forward strand.
GTTGCAAAAAGTGTCTTCTTCGACATAAATGGTTCTGGATGACCATATGGTTTATCCATAGCAGATTAAGTATACCAGATTCTTAAAGCTAATGCACCAAGCTTTCCAACAATAGTTCACTCATCCAAATAAGTTCATAAGGAGCTGAGATATACCACTCCAAACTTTCAACCTCTTCTACTGACAGAATATATGTGCTCATCTAATATCATGAGAGCACTTGTCCTCAGCTGCGCTGCAGTCCACTCATTGATCTCCACTTTCACTCCAAATCATTTTATTTGATTTTAAATTAATTGAAAAATTGTTAGTGATTTTGCGCGATTTTTTTAATAATAATATATATGCAGCACTGTGTTTCGTACAGGGAAAAGTGTAGTGATAGCATTGAACAAATTAGGGGGAAGTCCCCATGCTTTACACGGTCCCGCTTTAGGAGGGTAACGTGTGGTATTTCGGGACACATTTTAGCACTTTTAAGTTTCAAACAGCTTGACTTCTCAAATAATTTTTTTTCCTTGTTGATAAAATATTTATGTTCCTTATGCTATCTAGAATAAGATTTTTATCGAAAAATGCATCATTTTTTTATATAAAATAGCAAAAAATGTACAAAAGTAAGAGTAGTATATTTCGGGACAGACAAAAGTCGCTATTATGCGAATAAATTTCACAGAGCCTCATTATTTACCTTTAAGTAGAAGTTCTAAACTTCACTCTTTCATAAAAATTTTGTTTAAATTTCACTTTTAAAGTGACTTAAATCGAAAAAATCTAAGCACTGTTTGTGTTGACATCTGCAAAATCTGCAAAAAAAAAAACACTGAAGGTCTTGTAAAAAGTGAAATGTGACACTCACAATTCACGCGTATTTCAAGCTTTAAATTAAATAAAATTTCAGGAGTTTTATATTTGTCTGATACGTAAAGAGATTAATATTTCATATAGAACTTTAATATAATTAGAAATCAAATTTTTATTGGATTTTTTATGTCTCCCAAAATACCCATATTATGTCCCAAAAAGCACATTGTCCAGAAATACCACACGTTAACCTACAATGACTAATTTTTTTGTATGTTTTTCCATAAATGTGACTCATCTATTCTATATTTTAAAAACTAGGGAAAAGTGTTTTGTTTTTAAAATATATTGCGGAGTCGATATTTATTCAGAAACATAGGAATATTTTAGTCATTGTAAAGCTTGGGACCGTGCAAAGTATGGGCACTTTCCCCTACAATCCTAAAGATCCTAAAAAAAATTGAAAAGAAATTTTTATTTCTTTTTCGTGGGTATCTTTTATGAGACAATTTTTTTACGCAATGATTTTTCCTTTTCTAAAGCGTTAAATCGTTAATACCAGTTAAATAAAACGTGACATTGTCCTTGTAGCTTTTGCCGTTTGTATAATATTCGGAAGTGAAATTAGAAAGGGTGATTGAGTTTCATTAGCCCGCTATTGATGTACGTGGCAAAATCCAGTCTTTAATTCGGGCCGACCACTCAAACCTTGTTGATGCCTTAATCTGGGTGTTAATTAATGGCTCAACGCTAGGTCCCTTACCCTCAGACCGGCAGCTAATATGATTTAGAAAATCTTTTGACTTTCAGATGAACCTTAACCCTTTTCAATAATCGTTGATTTTCTTTTTTATATCAAACCCTCTTTTAATCGAATTTGACGATTTCTTATGAATATTTTGAGAATAATTATCTATTAAAAATCCTATTTTTACGTACCTAACTTCAGCTCCAAGATGAATTCGTACATTCGCACGTATTCGTGGTATTCCTGAATTCTCACTTACCATAAGCTGATCTAAGTTTGTCACCGACTTATCGTGAACTATGACGTCTTATGCATAACAAAAAAGCTTCTCTCTCGAATGGCGTTTTATATAATTTATTTTCTTTTTCTTCTTGGATGTTAAATACAAAATTTTCTCATTTTTCTCAAGCCAACATTCACATTCTATCCTTTCGCATCCTCTCTCATCATCAAACTTTTCGCATTTCCACAGCAAATAGCGTTCTTTTTCATCTTATATCATTCAATAACTTTTGCTCTGTTTTTTTTTTACCGCCATAAGTCATCAATGTTAGCTTGATCATTTACATTTTTTTTATACTTCTCCCTCCTTGTATTTTACTCTTCACTTTTTTTTGTAACACAGTTCTTTCAGTTACTTGCTGTTCTTTAGCAATTTTTTTTTATTCTCATCCACGTGATTTTTGTATCTCGTGTAAAAGTCTATTTAAATTGGATTTCATTTTTTATTCACTTTTTGCAACGATCTTTTTGCAATTTCTATTTAAATCATCAAAGGTTAATCATTTGCTATATCTCTCATTCATTAATGCAACGTCGTCTTTTATTCTCATCGGTGATTTCTATTTTTTTTCCTTTTTTTTTAATTTTACTCCCTTTCTTAAAACGCATTTCTCTTTTTTGTCTTGTCACTTTCACATGCGCGAGCATTTTATTTATTTTCTATTATAGGAAAAGAAATTTGAAAAAAAATTAAAGAAAATCCTTCGAGGTTTAAGATTTCTATTTTACAATAAAATTCTTGGATTATGCTTTTGAAAATTATCTGGTATTCGTCTTTAATTTTCATTTTACGTCTTAAAAATTCTCTTCCTCTCCTTTTTTATCCGTGTGATAAATAAAGAACTTTTGTTTTCCTAGCAACATCCCCCCTTCACTTGCCCAATTAATATACCACATTTTTCTCACTCTTCAGATACATTCTAACTTTGAATTTTATTTTTTTTGTTTCTATAATTGTCAATCAGGATTTGCAAGGGTTGTTTTTGTTTCTTGTTTAGAAGTTATCGTTTTTGCTTTTAATTTACGTCACAGATTGCTTCTTGTTTCTCTTGTTGGTTTTTTTTCTTTTGTTACTTGTTTGCCTATTATAAGTTAATGAGACGATTGTGTTCTTTGTTTATTAATGATTCTAAATTATGATATTTGCATTTTCACCCACCCACTGTTTCTTGCACAGCTAAATCTCAACAGAATAGTCGATTAAACAGACACAAAACCTATTATCCATTTCAACTGATAATAACACACATTTCCTTCTATATTCTCCTCACAAAAAGTTTTGTTGAAGTTATGATGCCTCAATTCTGACAACAAAGGTAAAAAAAAATTGTTTGAAGCCTTACCTCATAGTCCCACATAATTTGTTTTTAGTACATGTTCTTTGATTGGTTGGATCTTGAAAGAATTTAAGGATTCAGCCAATCAGAAAAGCGCTGGGACTAAAATATTTTAAAGAATGAAATATTCAAAATATGAACAAGATTTGCAATTCCAAAATCAAGTTCTAAAAATAAAACTGTTTAATGTTCTTCGAAACATGAAGATTTGAAGGAAAAATCAACGAAGTTAAATTTACTTTAAAACTTTTATAACTCTTGTAGTACGACTCCCATAGTTTCATTTCAACATGTTTCATTCTTACATTCCTGCAGTTTTCTAAGTTATTAGTTGTTGTAGTTAGAGTACTACTCCGATAGAGTCAACCCCTAAAAATTTTAAACACCGCGAGAAAACATGTAAAATTCTAGGTTTAAGCTTTAAGGACGAGAGGGTCAAAAATTGGGGGTAATAAAAATCACTTTTTCCGACTTCTTTGAGCAAAACATAACTTTAGAAGGCCGTAGGAAAATTTTTTTTGGAACGCTAGTGTCCCTATCGTTCTTAAGGGGTTAATGTTAAACTTTTAAGCTGATTTTGTTAAGTACACTGAGAGAAATCCGAAAAAGTCAAAATAACATTCCGGAAATGTTAATTTTACCCTACAGTATTGAATCGAAATCGATGTAAATATTACCCCTTGTAGGTGTATTAGGGGTTAAAGTTACCCTTTCTCATGTTAATTTTGCCCTCAAAAAGGTGTAAAATTAACATTAAAAAATTTTGATATATTTTTACACCCGAAAAGTATTAAAGTTATGACGAAAAAAAGTTAATCGTAGCCTCTTTTTTTCTCAGTGTATGAACCTGAGACAATTTTTAACGAATGAAATAGTTACTGGAATAATTAATAACTTAGGTTATTGCAGATATATAATAATTAAAAGTGTTGACTCTATTGAAATCGTACTGTACTTAGTTTACTCCTCAGGTTCTTAGCCAACAAAAATACTTTAAAAATTTGCCACTAAACCTGGAATTTGTGGGGGCAATGCGAATTAACAATTTATTTAAATGGGGAATGGACCGGCTTATAAACGAAAAACTATGCAATAGGCCTCAGACTATCCGAGAGAAGCTAATCCAAAAAATGTCTGCATTGCATGACGGTCCGCCAAGAAGAGAGAGTTCTCCCTTTTTCTACTAACATGCCCATTCGTTACTGATAGTCCTATGATACTCGCTTTACACTAGCCCCCGGCGTAGTGTTTCTTTTTTTTTATAAGGAGCTGTGTGAAGCCAACTCAGAAATTGATCAGAAACTCAGCTTACACTTCTCAGAACAAGACATCATTTAGACAGAAATATAGTATATTTATCCCTCTTTACAAGGCTCAGAGTCTTGTACACAAGGCTCACCTCAATTTTGGCATATATCATGTAACGGTCGCGAGTGCGGAAAAATTTTCATACGCATTTGTATGTGAAAGTAAGAAATTGGCTTCAACTTTGAAGGCCACTTTCAGTCGTCTTCGCCACTTTCAGAGGTTCTGGTCCTGGAAGGGAGACTATTGTCTCGAAAGAGTGGGAATTTTTGCCAAACCAGAACATTTGTTGCTTATGGCGGGATTTATTGCTTCTACAAATTTTACATTTTTTCAATAATGCTTAAAGTTTTAAGTGTTGAAATTGTCTAAAAATCGAGGTTTATAACAATATTTGTTAATTTTTGTAAATCAAAGATCGCTGCCGTATATTTTGCCCTTAGATTTTAAACACAATGTAACGATTTTGAAATGTTTGTTTTTTAATAATATATGAACGAGAACACTTTCGACAAAATGGTTTCTACACGATGCCATTATCGCTTCTAGATCAACCCCTAAAGAAATTCAACCCATTCTTTACCATGGTATTATACATCATACGCAAATTGGGTGATTTTAGATGATTTATTTCTGGGCAATTGCTATCCGAATTGCTGTCGGGAATAGATTTTTAGTTACTTTGGTCCTTCAATTACTTGGGAAAAATAGTCCGACAGAGATGGAAATACATTTTGTTGATCAGTTTTCGCTTCGCGGAAGGTCATGCAAAATTTTTGCTCAAAATGGTGAACGGAAAATTCGACATCCCGACGAATTTCTTAAAATTGGCGTCTTTCCACTCTCTTCATTTGCATTCTAAGTTTGCATTTCAAAGTTTCGCATGAGAATGAGCGAGATGACTAGATCTAGATCTCACTCACTCTCATTTAAATGTCAAAAACATGTTTACAAAACAAAAGTTATTGTGGGCTGGGTATAATGCCCAACGCACAATAACTTTTGTTTTGTAAACATGTTTTTGACATTTAACTAAGAATAAGTGAGATCTATACCTAGCCATCTCGCTCACCCCTACAGAAAATTTTCAAAACATGTTTACAAACACAAGTTATTGTGCTTTAGGCATAAGTCCAAATAGTAAACATAAATATCAGTGTTTCGTGCTACCCCATGTCTACTACTGCCCCCAGTTTCCCTTAGGATTTTGCGCCGGATTATTAGTATTAGCTAAGATTCTTTACAATCTCATTAGTATTAACGACGGCTCCATTCCATACTATTTTAATGTTGTCTTAGAATTACATTACTTCGAAAGATATGTTTTTTATGGGACCGAGATCTTCAACTGATGAAAATTTGGTCATCCAGTGCTCCCGTGACGAGATATTCAATTTTTTTTGAAAAAAAAAGTACACAGGCAACATAGGCACTTGCCAACTTCAAATGGTTCTCCTGAAAAGTTATCATTCTGAGATAGAATAGTATTGAATGGATCCGTCATTATTGTCTTCACTGTACTGGAAGTTTTTAATAATTTTGCGACCATTTGAAAACGGGGTCAAAAATCATTTTAATGTAAAAATAGGCTACGCCCCTTTCCCTTTTGACGCAAAATAAGAATATTTAGGAGTTCGATATTTGGGTTTGGGAATGCTCAGAAGAAAATTGTTTAGAAATTCACTCTTTTTATGTGTCATCTTTGTGCATATTATTACTAATGTTGAGGTGGTCCCAAAAACAGGCCCGGGCACGGCGACTGGTCAGTTTATTGTACCTAATAATATCTTGGTTGATTAGAGCTCTATTTTGGCGCCCTTAATGAGGGACAGTGAAGTTCTAGCTCGAGTGAAGGACAATAAAATTGTAGGGGAAACCGGGTCAGAATTAGCCACGTATAGTCTTGTTAGAATATTGCAGCGTACCTTAAAAATAATATTGAGGAAACCACTATTTAGTAAACACCTCTCGTCCTATTCATTGCAATATTTATCAGCCTGATCTAAATACTTTTTCTACAAATTATAGGCAATGAGAAATATCACTTGCTGTATAATCTGCCCCGGTCTCCCCTATAGAGAATAAATAGTGGAAGACAAAAAATGAAAGACCAAAAGTAGAAAAAAATAAATATTAGAAAGTAGAAGTGTAATATAGCAAATGTGCCGATGGATAAAAACTAGCTTCAGTTGACTCAGTATCAAGAACAGGACGTGACCTAAAATCATATATGAGTGAAACTTTATGTTTCCCCCTATCAAGTCGGGTAGAGCTCACGCAAAATGTGAAATACTACTTCTTTCATAATAATAATCCAAAAAAATCCAGTATAGTGAAGAATTGGTAAAAGATGTTTACAGTAGACTCTCGCTCAATCGGCTCTTTCTCAATCGGGCGAAAAATTTTGTTGACAATTATCACGTTTAATTATGAAGCTAATTTGCTCAAATTCGCTGTAGTTCTTCCTATTTTATCGTGATTCTTTACAATTGAGCGCTTTTTGTGGAATTTACATAGGCTTTGGTGCCCAAATCTATCGATAAACCGGATAACTTTTGCCTCAAATGCCCAATTGAGAGAGAGTCTACTGTATCTAGTTCTTGGGGGGGGGGAGGCTTCGTGAAACCTAGTTTCAACATTTGTTTGAAGTATTTCAAAGATATCGCCATTAAACAGATTTACTTTCAAGCTTAATTTACTGAATACTAAACCTATTCTTAATTTCTTGTTTTCCTGTATTTTGTTTATAGAAAAAAAACGTAGGGGAAAGCGCACCACCTTCGGTCGACTCAAACTTCAAACAACTCATTTATTTTTAAAATATGTTTTTAATGAATTTGACCTATTTAGAACATAGAAAAAAATGAGTTGTGCGAAGCTTGATTTGTCCGAAGGTAGCGCTCTTTCTCCTAAATAAAATTTTATCTTCTAAAAAAAAATATTTCTATATAAAACTGTCAAATATTTTACTAATAAAGATATTTGATAGTTTTATTTTAATATCTTGCTTTCAGCTTAATTAATCTTTAAATTTTATTACCAAAATACAGGCTATTAACTTTGTACCTTCATTGGCAGAATTGAGACAAATAAATGATGATTTAGGGTGATATTTTCTTCTAGTTGATTTTATTGTATTTTTCAGAATAGGGATATTATTTCAAGAATTTCATGGAATTTGCAAAATGAAAAAGAAAAAAAAATATTTGGGAAAATGAAATGAATGAATATTATTTATTGGGGTTTTTTCTTCCCTTCTTAGCAACTTGTTCATTAAATAAATGGATAATTGCTGTTTTTCTTTAATTGCATCATAATGCGTACAAATGTATCTTTATCAAACGACAAAGTTATATCTTGATCTCCTTTTTTTAATATTATTTTTGAAATAATATGTCTTGTCACAAAGGAATGTTTTTTTTTCTTTTCTTAAATTGTGATTCATATTTTTAATCATTACCATAGAGAGATTATTTTCTTTTAAATTTGTTATTTTCAAAAAAAAAAAAAATATTGGTAACTGCTCCGTTGTATTCATTGTAAAAAATTAAAGGCAAATTAAAAATTTAAGGAATTTTCTTTTTAATGTATGAGTTTGATTGAATAAGCAAAATATCGTGATATTTCTTTTTCATTCGGATATTGCTACAAAGTCATTGCGAAATTAATAGATTGTTCTTTTTTTTTAATATTCTACAAAATATTGTATCTTTTGCAACTGTTTGTTTTTTTTTTCTTTTCTCCATATTTTGTATATTCTCTCTCTATCTAAGGCACGAAGAAGCTTTACTCTTTTTCTCTCATTAGATATTTTTCTCTCGATTTTTTTTTGTTTTGTTTTATCCATCAAAACCAAAAACCAAATGTACGTTTACGCTAAACGAAAAGACATTGAACTGTTTTAGCCACACAAAAATATACATTTTTTTATCTTCTTCTTTTAATAAACTCTTTTCGACTTTTTCACGGTTTTCTTCTATTTTTTATTATTATTTTTTTTCTCTTCTTTGTAATTATTTGTTGTCGAAGCAGTTCTCATCTCTATCTTCAATTTACCATTTATTCTTTATTCATCTTTCTAGTGATATCCCGTTAGAAAATGAAAGGAAAACAGATGTGGTATTTTCATTTTTAAGGCGATAAATGTTAATTGTTAGATCTCTTCATACCTATTCTTACGTTCTCAAGAGTTTCTTGTTTGGTATTTCTTTTGTTTTTTTTTCTTCTTCAAAGTTCTATACAGCAAAAATCCGTTTTCCGTTGCTCTTTTACATGCATTAATTTTCTTTATCTTCTCGCATGAACAGTGTCAATGATTTTTCTTTATTCTTTTTTTTTTGAATGTGGGGGTGTGTTTCTTTTTATTATCATGTCGATATGAGTCAATGAGATGTTTTCTTTTTTTCGCGAGAACACAATGAGTTTCATTCTTTTAAACTTTGTAAATGGTTTGTGAAGGGAATAAATGAGAATTGTATCATTTGGTGAAATGTCCTAAATATGCGCCATTTCCAGACACACCTCCAGACGCCCCATTGCCCCCCAAATTGCCGCCCGTCATAATACTCACACCATTCGTTTGACTTCCCATATTCGCCGCCACAACATTCATGCCGCCGACGCCGCCTGCACTCGCCACCATTGCCACTCCGCCGCCTGCCGCCACCGTCGTCGTCGCCCCGCTGCGCCCCACCACCCCCATCTCACTATGCTACTGCGCCGGATGCTGTTGTCCCATCAGAACATGAATATTACCATGTGGCGGCTGACCCGTGCCCTGGAAGTACGGGGGCATCAGCTGGGGTGGCGCCGCCGTGAGCACCGGGCACACCATCTGGAACTGCGGAGTTTGCGGTCCAGCCGGCGTAAACGCAGGCGGTCCCCCGCCAGCGGGGGATGGCTGTGGATGATACTGCTGATGGGGCTGTCCGGGTGATGGCGTTGTCGAGGGTGGCGTCGGTGCCAAGTATTGAAGTGGGGGTTGATGTGGTGCTTCGGGATACATTCGCATCTACAACAAACACAATTCGCAAAGTCACACACTTTGTCGTTCATCTTGTATGATTATATAGTAGTTAGTAGTCCAAGGACAAAATCTCTAATTGTCACCAGAGATAATGAGACGACGACGGACAGGTGAGTGCTATTTATTATTCTTCTTATTAATAAAAGTCAGTCTATTGTTGATGTTTTGAGTAATTTGGCATTGCATTAATAGCGTTTTGTTGCATAAAGTTTACAAATTAGCTCGTTAAAATCATCAATTTAGAGTAGGGTGGAGTAACCACTTATCGCCACTTTTAGAAAAATGTAAAATTAATTTGATTACTCACTCAAACGGGCGACAAATCTTGTTGACAATATTCATGTTTAATTATGAAGCTAATTCGCTCAAATTCGCTGTAAGTTCTTCCTATTTTATCGTGATTCTTTACAATTGAGCGCTTTTTGTGGAATTTACAAAGGCTTTGACGCTCAATTCTATCGCTAAACCGGATGACATTTTGCCCCATATTCCCGATTGAGAGAGAGAGTCTACTGTATAACTTTTGACCCCTTATTATAAGATATCTCAATTTTGACACAAAGTTACTCAGATGTATTGACTCCAGATTCGTCAAAAAACTAGTGCTTCAATTTAATGCTGAACTACTTAAAAACTGATTTTTATTAACAATGCAAAAATAACCACTTCGTCGTCAGTTTTTACCACTTTTCCCCAGTTTTGTAACCACTTCTCGCCACCCTCTTGAAAACGTCCAAACTCGATTATTTTGAGCAATATTATGCAAAGAATACATTCAGCATTTCTTTTTCCTCGTGACCACCTTATTATTACTCACTTTAAATTAATTTTCTTCGGTTTTAGTGGAGAAATCAAATTATTATGCCCAACGCACAATAACTTTTGTTTTGTAAACATGTTTTTAATATTTCAGTGAGAGTGAGTGAGATCTAGATCTAGTCATCTAGCTCAGTCTCATAGGAAATTTTGAAAACATATTTACAAACAAAAGAAATTGTAGGTTGGGCATTAGACTGTTGCAGAAAGTAAACAAAGCAGATTTGACAACTGAAAATCTACAAAGTGAAGTTAGCGTCGCCTATTAAAAAGCAATGGCGACAGGTGGTAAAATCAAATCAAAACATTACCACTTTCCGCCATGCCTCATTTTTACATAAAAATAATATTAAATGAAATATTAATAAACTAAATACAAATTTTATGTATTCTAAGAATGTAATTAAATATGCAACAGACAGATTATTTATCCAAAAACGTAAATTTTCTTAAATGAAAATTTGATGGCACTTGTTATATTTGATAAGAAATATTGGGTTCGATGCACTTGCTTAAAATATTGCTCTAAAAAAAAACTCAAAATCTTAAATCCAAAACGAATAATTATTATTTATCGATTTTATACGTAGCAGCAATAAACATATAAATAACTTTGCGGCTCAATCATTTCATAAATCGTGAAAAATAGCCATTTCAATAAAAGTGGCGAAAAGTGGGGCACTGGCGAGAAGTGGTGACTCCACCCTAATGATTTATTTTTTTATTCCTAGAATGATTTGCTAAAAGAAATCTCCAGTTTATAAAAAAACATATTGTCCAAAACTCCTTTCCGAATCAAAACATATAATATTACCTTTATCTTTTTAAGGTATTAACACATTGGGAGCAATTTTTGCCTAAAAATATATTTTAGACAGAATTTTGACGTTTCTACCTATTGTGGTAGGCGCTCTAGTGCTAGACGCGGAGTGTAGGCGTTCTAGAAGTGTATCGTCCTATAACGGAACTGATTTTTTTTATATTTCCATTTTTTAAGCACAAACCTCTTGAGACTCAAAACTACTATAACTATACATAATATTTTTCAGAAGAACGAAAACTTATTATTTGTAATTTTCAGGAATGCTTCCTAAATGTTATGAGTTATATTGGTTCCAATCGTCCATAGATTTAAAAAAAAATACACTGAATAAGTCATAAGAATTCGACTATTGGAATTCTCAAAGTTTCCATTTCATTCGAAAATAATCTTGAATTTATTATTCGTAAGGGATTTTCAATATCAAGGCTTAAAAAGAGGTAGGGTAAGAGCTCATAATTTTGGACAGTTTCTTATTTTGGACACTTTGAGGATAAAATTGGACACAAAAAATAAATTGATTAACAATTTTTCCTCGCTGTTTTTCAGTGATATTATTGAATATTCTTTGAATATTGTGTTGATTCACGTTAGTGGTGATTTGTACATTTGACCTGAAGTGAGATTTGCCTTGTGAATTAGATTTTTCGTGTGAAAAATGGGAAATGTTGGTCATCACTGGAAATTTTGGTCATCACTGGTGAATCTCAGTGATGTGATAGTCCTTATTTTAGACAGGTGTTTTTCTCTCGAAATTTCGTGAAGTTTTAACTTTTGTGATGACTAGGTTGGACAAATGTCTGGAGAAACAAAGGAGAATCATCTCTATGAAAGAGATGTAGTGAGAAAGCCCTTGAAAGGCTCCTGGAAAGGTCAAGGAATGCGCTAATCCGTACGTACTTGGAGTACCGAAGTCAACTCACTTTAATGAATGATATGGAAAGTTTCCGGGCTTCTTGTGACATTCTACGTATCCCTTACATGAGCAGGAAGAGGGCTTGGTAAGATTGGTTCTTGAAATGGAGAACAATGAGCATCCTATTGAGGCGGATTAGCTGTCAAAATTTACAGCCAAGTTGTCCAAATTAATAACCAAGTTGTCCAAAATTCGAGTAAAATTCACCTCAACATATCAATTCATTTTTAAACGTATTAAGATTTATTTTAGTAAAAACAAAGACAATAAACCCTTGCCAAGTTTCTAAATAACCCTTCTGAAAAGAGAGTAACAAAAAAAAGTCAATTAGTATTGAAAATATCGCAGTTCAAACTTAGAACATTGATACTTATAGCACCCTGTCCAAAATTATGAGCCCTTACCCTAATTTCATTCCTTTCAGGATTTTGAACATTCGAGATTTTGAGGTTCGGGATTTTGGCTGCCTCTGAGTCAAATCATTATTTTGATTATAATTACGTTAATCTATCTCTGATCTTAAGCAGTAAAGTGTGTCTATGGCGTAAGAATCAGTTCCATTTAAAAATAGAAGAAAAACGCCCAATTTCAAAGATACTCTACTTCTCCCCATTGAATTCCTTAAAATTCACTGACGTAACGCCCGATTATTTATATTCAATTGTGCTAATCCGGGCGTTTCGCTATCTGGATCGTTTATGACTAATCCACTTAAAATAATATTTTTATTTTTATTTCCGTAATATAGTCACTACAGTAACATAATATAACTATTCAAGTTTGAGAAAAAGCAAGAATAATATTTTTATCCATTAAATAAGTGCGTGTAATCGACTCATTTCAATCATGTGCCATTTGGGTTCTTCACTAAAAAATTTCTAGCAGTGATATTTTCGCTAATGACAAGCTGGTTGATTGAAAACATTTATTGTTTTTTTCCTTGTGAAAAAAAGTATTTTAAATCCAAAGGTTTAATTAAAAGTGAATTAGCGAAAAGGCGACCCAGTTAGTGCATGCTGACTTATTTCAGTATTATCATTATTTTATAAATTTTCTTTAATATTTTTGATATTTTTTTTATATTATGTTTCTGAATGAAACAATGAATAATTCTACGGATTTAGAAGAAGTAAAAAAGAATTTCATCAGTCCAAAAACAAGCATTTAAGTAGCACTGTTCGGAAAACGATCCAGTTACCCCACTTTACTATATTGCTCCTATTGTATAATTTACGATTCTTGGGTTTAATATTAGTCAGATTTTTCAATTGTTTCTCGTTATGTTGGTCACTTATTCAGGGAAATTGACATTTATACTTTAAGAGCTTAAAATCTGTTTATTAAACAGAAATAAACTGGATAGTACTGACAATGTCCTACATGGTAAATTATTAATAAATTAAGACAAATTCAAAGACTGTAGACAATGCAAATAACACGACATAGGAGACTAGCAAACAGGTACCACAAAAAATGAAACTGTTCTTTATGTAAATTACAATAGCGAAGATTGTTTTGTCATTGGTTTCCTTTAACATATTTTCTGAAGTGAACCATATAAAAAGTTATGATAAAATCAGTGTTGTCTAAACATGATTGTTCAAGTGAAATTGTATGTTTGTGCATCAGTTATACATGGAAAAAATAAATATTGTTTGTTTTTGAAATGCTTTCCAATACAGAAAACAATCTTGCAATATTGCTCTTATACAATAACATAACAAATAAAACTCACCACGTGTTGATAAGGTTGTGAATGGAATTGCTGTGGGTGATGCGGAGTTTGTGGATAGGGCATAAACTGTTGAATGGGAGCTGCCGCCAAAATAGGTGTACCAGTAGCAGCTTGCACCTGAATTTGCGATGCTTGAACTGAAACGATGAAAGAAAGAAATAGACCCAAATTAAAGTTGCAATTCATTCTAGCCACAATACTCAGTAAACTATATATCATTTTCCTTCCGCAATACATTAAACCCAACGTTTATCCAATTTGTGGGACACTTTTCCTTTAACTCTTTATAATAAAAAAAAAACAACAGATATAACAATTATTTGTGGACAAATGACATAATTAGTGTTAGAAAATAAAATGGTTATGAAACACAAAAATTAGGCGTATTTTGGACAACTTTTTCGTCTTCTTTTCCTGTTGTCTTTACCCCCACTACAAAAAAGATTATCACTTTCCCCATTGTTTCCCAAATTGTATCCCTCTCTTCATCAACTTTCTTTCGCTCAATATCACCTGGATACGACAAGTTCCGTCGATCCCATCTCGGTGCACTCGAACTGTATCCCACTTCTGAAGCCGCTATTCAGAGACAAAGAGACAAAAAATGGTTGTGTTACAAAGTAAACTAATTTGTGTAATTGTGTCATTCTTTTTTGGTTTTTGGTTTCATTTATGTCTAAACATATTTTTATAAAATGCTTCTATTGTAATGTTTCATAATTTTTGTCATTTAAAAGTATTCTGTGTGGTTATATGTAATTAACTAAATTGATCGTTATTTATCATTTTGGTTCTTGTTTGTGTGCATCAAACTCTGTTATCAGGCAATTGACAGACGCCTAATGAATTTCATAACCATTGCACAAAAATATAAATATCAATAAATAAAAGGTTTTATAAACATAAACAAAAGATATGATCTGCTTAGAACGAATACGACACTGAAAATCAGATTGACAGTAAAAAAAAAGCGCATCAAAAGCTAAATTTTTGGGGCGATATTGAGAGGGACGATATCATGCTGTCTTTCTTCTCTAAAAAAAAAAAAACAACTGAAAGAAATATGTTTCGTTTTCATGCTTAATGCCTAGCACATAATAACATTTGTTTTGTAAACATGTTTTTGACATTTCAATGAGAGTGAGTGAGATTTAGATCTAGTCATCTCGCTCATTCTCATGTGAAATTTTGAAAGCATGTTTACAAACAAAAGTTATTGTGCGCTGGTCATAATACTCTCTTGAAGGCATTGTCATAATATTTGCAAATGTTTTTTTTTTCAGAAGAAAATAAAAAACGGATTGTAAATAATTTCAGCTAAAATAATTTATTATTTTAGCTTTAAAAATAGTTTTAATTGTACTTTTTAATACTTCTTCTTATCGTTTTTTTAATAATCTTTCATTAAAGTAGTATTTAATTACTTGAATAAATCCCAGAATGGTTTTTGTGGAAACTGTGCTTTGATTCTCTCGTATACGAAACCATGTCCTTCCTCTTTACCCCCTATTCCCCTGAATCTTAATTGTGAGATAACTCGTTTTGTCCAGAAAACAAATAATCTTGCAATCGTTTTAAAACTACTTGTAACGATCATATCTCTTGTATCAGACGTAAAAGAGTGAATTTTTCCCTTTATATAATATAATTCGATGTCATAAATTCCATATTCCTCAGGGTATTCGTCTATTTCAAGCTGTCTAGTTACTGCTTTTAGTTTTATGTTTTGAATCTTCGTTTCTGCATAGCTTGTCCCCAATCTTTAGTAATTGCATTCTTTACGTATTCCGTCCTTATGGCGACATTTACCAATTTTCAACAAAGTCTTAGGATTATAATATCGTTTGGCTATCTGACTGAATTGACTCATCAACCAGATTTTCCTCTCTCCACGTGCCGAAGTTGAAGCGCCGCATTTCTCTTAATTCACTTTTTGTTGCAAATGCAACTCTCTAGAATGAATTGACCACGAAGAGAATACTAATTCGATCGAGAACCGGGCTCACACTATCATTTGTCGCAGTGACAACTTGATTATGAATATTTAATTTATTTGATAATTTTCATTTATATTTAATCTAGAAAATATACCGTCAATGGAATCAGAAACTGTGCTAACAGCATTCGCTACGTACTTATTGAATTAAGTATGTACAGGTACATGAATTAAAAATATGTGTATTATTATTTTTATGCTTAGTGTTTGTATTCGTAGCAAACATCATGCAGCGATATGTTCTTTAAAACGAATGCAGACATAAGGCTACTCCATCGCTCTTTGATCAAACTGACGATATACTACTTGAGAAAGAGCTTTCGGTCGTTTTGCTCTAGTAGAGCCTGGTATCCAGCGCTAAGACAGCGCACAATGGGGCATATCGTTTAAGCTCTTGGCTAAAAAATTTTAATGACATCTTTACATACTGCATGTCTCACAGTTCTTTATCCACTTATTTTACTATATTTTTGAAAATGTTTGTCTTGATGTAAGGTATCTCGGTAAAAACCGAAAACCAAAATCCCGAGAGCCAAAATCCCAAACGCCAAAATCCCAAACGCCAAAATTCCAAAAACCAAAATTTCGAAAACCCAAATCCGAAATTCTTAAAAGTGTCATAGTTATTTGCACGATTCACAGGCGCTTCCTAAAGGCAAAAGGAAAATTTTCTGTATTTTGGGAAATTATTCCACACTTTAAGAAGAACTTAACTTTAAGAATTTTGACCATTCGAGATTTTGACCCATTCTGGATTTTGGCTTTTCAGGATTTCGACCCATTCGGGATTCTGAACATTCGGGATTTTGATCAATTAGGGATTTTAGCTTTCGGGATTTCGAATCCAATCGGGATTTTGGCTTTTCGGTATTTTAACAATTCATTCTGAATTTTGGCTTTTCAGGATTTTATGGCATCCGAGTGGAAGTAATTAGATAGTTGGGTGAGGGTGAACTGAACTGAACGTTTATTCAATCCTTGGTTTATATACAATTCTGATCCTATCAAGAGGACCGCTACTTCATAGTCCTAATGGACTGTTCCATCTTATTGTGGGTCTTCTCCAATGGATGGTACATTAGACCCACTTTGATCTTTGTCTCTCACACATTTCAGATTTAGCCCAATTCAGGATTCTGAACATTTGGGATTTTGGCTTTCGTGATTTCGGATCCATTCGGGATTTTGCCTTTTCGGGATTTTAACCCATTCTGGATTTTGGCTTTTCAGGATTTCGACAAATTCGGGATACTGAACATTCGGGATTTTGATCGATTCGGGATGTTAGCTTTCGGAATTTCGGATCCATTCGAGATTTTGGCTTTTCGGGATTTTAACAACCCATTCTGAATTTTGGCTTTTCAGGATTTTATGGCATCCGAGTGGAAGTAATTAGATAGTTGGGTGAGGGTGAACTGAACTGAACGTTTATTCAATCCTTGGTTTATATACATTTCTGATCCTATCAAGAGGACCGCTACTTCATAGTCCTAATGGACTTTGCCATCTTATTGTGGGTCTTCTCCAATGGATGGTACATTGGAGCCACTTTGATCTTTGTCTCATACATTTCAGATTTCGACCCATTCGGGATTCTGAACATTTGGGATTTTGGCTTTCGTGATTTCGGATCCATTCGGGATTTTAACCCATTCTGGATTTTGGCTTTTTAGGATTTCGACCAATTCGAGATTCTGAATATTAAGAATTTTGACTTTTCGGGATTTTAGCTTTCGGGATTTCGAATCCATTCGGGATGTTGTCATTTCGGGATTTGGCCCCATTCTGAATTTTGGGTTTTCGGGATTTCGAACTAATTAAAATTTTATCTTTTCGGAATTTTGACTTTTGATATTTTGGCCCGGCACTGGATATTAGTATTGTTATTGATGCAATAGCATTTAACAGAAAAAGTTCGCGATAGCTTGCTGGACTGAGTTCTTTTAAGAATGAACTCTTGGATCCTGGCAGAAACTCTCATTGTCAATCATGCAGATAAATATTGACGAATCTTTACTGCCGAATCTTACAGGTTGATTATTTTCGAGGATCAGCATGAGTCTATTTGTGCCTTTAATCTGTCAGATCCGCTGCATTCAGACCACTTCATTGGATCCATTGTGCACTTCCTATTTTTTCATTCTTTTATAAAATCAATAGCGGTCAATCCTGCTTTATATCATGGCTTATGTATGGAAGAATACACATACAGTACAACTAGTATATCACGACAGATCTGCGTTGGATTTGGGCTAAGGATAAATAATGTGTATTTGTTCCGACTGAAATCTTGATGTCCAAAATCATTTTTGTATCAACCTCTCTTGTTTAGACAATCAATTCTTTGTTAATAGTCAATAGATATTCCTATTACTTTTATACGTTCTGTAAATAATTTAAACACGGGACCTCTATTCACTGTATTTACTGAGACTTGGAGATGACAAAAAATTGCTTGAATTGCAACACACTTGACATCGTCGTTTTCTTTGTGCCTAGCATTATTATCAACTAATTATTAACTTTATTATCAAAAGGTAGAATTAAATAAGAAAAAAAAAACATGGCAAACAAGGCGCCACTACATCTTGTTCCAAATTGAAAATAACGTTTAATAGATTGGGTTTAATTTTCTTCTGCAAATTATATGACAATCCCTTAAAAAAAGTAATATTAGGGGAATTTGTAGGATCTTTAGGAGTAAAGAGAATCATTAGATAGATAACCATTCACATATGACAATTCACCATAACTATGGATATGCAGTTGTTAGTTAAGGAACAATGAAGCTTGACAGATTGACAAGGATGAGACTTACTTTTGCGATATCTACTCTGTTGTCCAGCATGGTGGTGCTGTGAAGTCTGAAAGGGTCCCTGCTGCGTTGGCACCACGTAAGTGGGAATCGTCATGAGGGACGTTGGGGCTGTGGCCACATGCTGAGCTGGCTGGGGATATCCTCCAGCCGCCGCCGTGGCAGCACCTTGAACAATCGCCGGCCCCGGCGTCTGGGGTGTGTGTGGCCGCGAGGGATTGGGCGTGCTGGGACTGCGCGGCGTAAATGGCTTTGCAGCCGGATTAAGTACGAATTTCTTCGTTCCGGCCGGCTTCTCTGCAACACCCGAGCCCGCCTCGCCCGTCGCGGCCCCACCCGTCACCCCGCCGCTCTGTTGCACCTGCTGTGGCGGCGTCGTGGAGGCTGACGGGGCGCCAGACGACGGAGTTACGGCCAGTGGCGGCTGTTGCTGCTGAGCCGGCGGCACCTGCTGCGGCGGCGGCGGCTGTTGTGGTGGCTGTGTGGCCACAACGGCCGGTTGCATGGCCTGCGTATTTATTATCTGAGGTGGCGGTATTTGCTGTTGCGGCGGCATCTGTTGCATTTCTTGCGGCGGCGACGGCGGCTGATGCTGAGATTTTGCTGCTGCTGGGCTCTCCATCACACCCACTTGTTGTGGCTGTGGCGGTGGTGGCTGCTGAGGCACCTGCATCTGCGGTGGCGAGTGATCCGGCTGTGGATGCTGTTATTCAACAGAATACCAGTTAGCAAGTAGCAAAGTTATTATTATAAGTTGGAACAGCTGCAACCTGAGTACGGATTCTGCATATGTCTGATTAGTGTCCTATGAGATGCTTATTAACACTTGGAAGGACCCTAGTGGCAGCCGCTGCCAATTTAGTTTTCAATTTTATTTTTTATAGTAAAGAATATAAATCATTTCGCCTGGAAGCCTGATTGAATGCGTGCAGAATTTATCTGGCTATTTTTTCGTTATAAAATTTTTAATAAAAATTAAATATTAATGTAAATATATTGCAAAAACAAAAAAAAAACTGCACTCGGAAGGACCAAGTGGCAGTTGCTGCCATATGCATTTTATATGGGAGTTTGACGTTCTGCAGATGTAATTTTCTTGATTGTTAGTGTATAAAAGCCTTAAAAGAACAAATTGAAAGTGTTTTTGCAAATTATTGAGAAGAATTATGAGGAAAAGTGACATGCCTTTGAATGCGTCAGTTTTTGAATGCTTCAATTTTTCTCTTATTTCCCAAAGCTAAAATTCCATTTTGTTAAGCGAAGTTAATAGAAAATAGTTAATAATATTGAAAAATTTTCTATAGAATATAGTTAAAAATATCAAAATATTATGTAAAATCCGATAAATGATAGCGGCTACCACTTAATCCCACCGCGACACTTTTAGTTAGGGTTCTACGAAGTGTTAAACAAGTGATGGTAGGATGGACGCAAAACTCCCGTCGCGAATCGGTCAAGCTTCTGTAGTAATGAGAGAGCTTGGCAGAAGCGTGGTAAGGAAGGCCGAGTGTAGTCATTCGGCTAAATTATCGGTTTTCAAAGCTGCGTTCATTCCCGTTCTCACCTTTGGTCATGAGATTTGGGTAATGGCCGAAAAAGTAATACCGCGAATACAAGTTCTTAGCTGCTCACCGTTCGTGAGTGAGCTAAAGAGCCGAAGAGTTGCTTTTTAGAGTTGAGAGATCAAAACGTTGATGGTATGGTCATGTTCAGCGCATAAATGAAAGATGATTTACCAGAAAAGCTATGAAAGCCATTGGGAGGAGACCTCGATCTCGGGGCAGACCTAGGGCAAGGTGGGTGAATCAAATTCAGGATTTTGCCTTTGAGCGCCTTAAGTTCGAACCCGAACGCGAACATCTTCCTGAAGTGTGGAGGATCGACAGGCGTGGGCTGTTAACCTTGATGTCATGGACTTGCGACCCCAATAGGGAAAAGCGTTTGAAGATAAAAATGATGATGAGGCCTTTATTCTAGAAAGTTTTTCGTTTTCAAGTATCAAAAGTCACTAAAGTTTAGTTCTAGAGGCGAAACCATTACAAATATCGACTTAGGACTTCCGGGGACCCTCCCATAAGTCGATCTTAAAAATTTTTAGTACAGTAGACTCTCTTTCTCAATTGGGCATTTGGGACAAAAAGTCATCCGGTTTATCGATAGATTTGGGGGTCGTCAAAGCCTTTGTAAATTCCACAAAAAGCGCTCAATTATAACCCTCTAACGGTGTTTTCTTTAATATACGAAAAAAAGTTCTAAAACAATGTTTTCTAGGATAATTATGATCCAATGAAGTCGAAAAAACCATCCATTCTGCATTATCTTTTTTAGTTTAGGCGCTATGTGAGAAGATATAAAAATTTTTTGAAACTCTTTTTACTTCTAAAATTCACATTTTTAGTTTCGTCAAATTTTTTAAATAAAATATACAAAGTAGAATGACATATCTTTCAGTAAAAGTAAATTTATTTTAGTCAGATAACTTTAAATCGGTATTTCTATGGAAATTGGAAATGAGTTTTTTTGCACAAATATTTTTTGTTTTTTCTCTGACCTGTCACACAAAACTGGGAATAGCAGTAAAACGAAGAGTCAAAATGAGTTCAAACTTTCAGGAGATGTTTATAAGACTACTACCGAGGACACTATAGCACTTTTAAATAAATAAAACCTTTATTTTCGCTGTAAATGTGATTTTTGTGAAGATCGCCTGGAGGCGGTCTTACCCGTTAGAGGGATAAAGAATCATGATAAAATAGGAAGAACTTACAGCGAATTTGAGCAAATTATCTTCATAATTAAACGTAAAAATTGTCAAGAAAATTTTTCGCCCGATTGAAAAAGAGTCGATTGAGCGAGAGTCTAGTGTAAGCCCTTTTTTCCCTCCCTTCCCTTTCCCCTTCATGCGAATTTTTAGATATGTTTTAGAGGTTGTCTAGGCGGGCCGGTGTCTCAAGGTTTCACAAGATTAAGAAGCTCTATAGAGCGTATTTCTCAACAGCTTGGGGTCTTGTTTGAGCTCATTGAAAAGGTCTTGGAATTCTGGACAAATTGGAACTAATTCCAATCGGGTTTGAACCGTTCGTAAATCGATAATTAATTTTTATCTGAAATTCACTGATCGAACGATGGTAGCTAAGTGTGTTCCCTTTTAATGGTTTCTCTAGTTCAAACGACCAAGTACACCCTGTTGACTGATGAAAAAAAATCCTTCAACTGGTAAAATAATTATAGGCTCATTTCAAGTTCTGCTACAGGCCACAATGAAACCCAGTAAAAAAAAATAACAGAAGCACTCCTGGAAATTTAATAGACAAGCTATCAACCTTTCCCTTCTGTGCAACTTTTCTTTAAACCTTTTTCATTCTTCGTGTTTAAATTTGAGAGATAAACTTTCCTGTAATTCAGATATTAAATAAACAAAAATTCTTAAGAGTTCCTCTAGATGGTGGTTTCTCCCTCTTAGCAAAAGAAATTAAAAAACTTTCATTTGGAATTGAATAAAAAAAAAAGAATGTTTATGAAAACAATTCATTTGGAAGATATATCTTCATTGTATGCTTGTCTTTCCGTTTACCAGAAAGTTTTTTTTTTGAGTATCTGTTGAAGAATCAGAGAATGTGAATGACAGTGGAAAAGTTTCCTGAAACCATCTCTTTAGCGGAAGGAGATTTAGTATATAAATTTACTGCGGGTAAAATCAGCATTGATATAACATTTCTATCATATTGTGAAAGGAAGTTCTCCGTGTACAAAAGGATATTCATTTTTCGTTTTTTTTTGGTTTCATGCAAAATTACTAAATTAGCTCAAATTCCTGAAAGAAAATTTAAACAAAAAAATAGCAAGAAAACTCACCTGATGCGCAGATGATGGTGCCAAGTGGAAGTTCTCTTTGAAGTTCCTAAACTCCTGCACCTGTTCCTCACGTGAGCGTGGTGTCCTTTGTGGCTGAGGTGGCGCTGACACCAATTTTGGCGGCACCTGAATAATTTGATGCACAATCCCCGGTGGTGACATAGCCTCACCCGGACCAGGCGGTGGTGCCATGTGAGTGGTCACAACATGAGCATGGGGATGAGCCACGTGCATCGGTGGTTTTCCCATATTCGGCATCGGGTTGGGCATCGCCTGTGGCCCCACCATCGATGGTGGTGGCTCAGTATAGGCGACTTGAGGTGCAGCCGCTGGCGCATATTGCTGCCGAATATTCCTTGGAGGCATTTGAGCTTTCTGTTGATTCCCACTGGGAACATTTGCGCCATCCCCATTCATCTTAGAGCCCACCACAATTGGAGGAGGTTGACTGTTTTTTTTTTAACAAAAAAAAAAAAAGATACACATCGTAAAAGGAATCTCTATTAAATCTTTCGTAAGCACAATGCTCAGTATTCTTACTCTTTAATCTCATTTAAAATTTAAACTTTCTTATTACGAAAGAAAATCAACTTTAAAGTTCGCTAACAAAACTTTCTGACAACTCTTTTTTTTTTCAAAAGCCTAAAAGCAATGGCACTGCTTCGTTTTTGGTATGCTGTTGTTGTGAAATGAGGTCAATAATAATTAGCGTGCTGAAAACGTGTAAGAAATCCCTTTGCTTCTTACATTATTCAACACAGAAATATTTTATATCTTTGCATTGTTGTATACATTGTTAGTGCTCTCAAAATCATAAGCAATTGAGAGCCAAAATTAAAACAACGTGAAGTGGAGTTTCCTATAAATTCAACCCTTTGTATCCGTTTTTATGAGTTTTTTTTTTGTCTGATACCCACAAGTTTTCTTAGCCATTCCTTAAAATTTAATGAATCATTTTACTTTTTTATTGTAGTACTACAAGAGAAACAATAAAATTTGTCATTGGAAAAAAAACGTTGAATAATGAGAAAATTTTCACAATATTTCAAAAGAAATCTAATTTTTTTAGGTTAATGAATGGTTTATGAATCATTTGATCAATTTCACATTTTTCACTGACCAAAATGGAATATTTTGCCACAAATTTTGTGGCATTGCTGAAAATCCAAAGTTTCTGCAATTCTGGGAAGCTTCTTGACAGAATAAAATTGCGTATACCACAGAAAAATCATGTTTTCTAAGTAAGTATATAACTTTCATTCACTGAATTCAATTCAATTTAATTTAATCAATCTTCAATCTTGAATATATTGAAATATTCAAAAAGAATTTTTACAATATACAGAGAGCCATAAAGGCTGTATAGCAGTGATGGAATTTTATGATGTGATCAATGTTATTTATATTTGGATTTCAGAAGGTCCTCACAGTGTCTCCAGATTCAGAAGATAGAAAGCGTTTCAAATAGTTCCATGTAAACTCGGATACGTGCACACGAAAATTATTGATCACTAATGAGGCAAGAAAGAATTAATGGTCTTGTGAAAACTATTGACGATGGATCACTTTTCCATGTGGAGCACGTGTTTGGCCTAAATAGAAGTGAATTGCGCCCAGAGTCCCTAAACTAGAGTAGCGTACATGCAAGAAGAGTAGAAACAAAATTAACCACAGAGCAAGGAACGATGGGATCGAGAATCTTCGTTTTTTCCATTTTGTTTTTTACACTTTTGTTTTTCTCAGTTTGTCTGTGGAATCTATGTTTTCGGTAATTTTTGTTTTTTGGAAACTCTGCCTTTGGAAATCTTGTCTTTCATTCATTTTGCACAATTTTCGTAAATTTTGTCTGTAACACATTTTGCACAAGTGTATCTTATAACTTTCCTAAAATTTCTCTTTTCTCAGAAAAATTCCATTTGTCCCAAAGGAGGAAACTAAAAACTTCCCAAAACACAGAGAATTACCCTTTGCCCCAAAGGATTATGCCCAACGCATAATAACTTTTGTTTTGTAAAATTGTTTTTGACATTTCAGTGAGAGTGAGTGAGATCTAGATCTAGTCATCTCGCTCATTCTCATGGGAAATTTTGAAAACATGTTTATAAACAAAAGTTATTGTGCGTTGGGCATTAAACTAAAAACCTCCCAAAAACAGAAAATTTCCTTTTGTCCCGACAGGCGATATTGATAACTTCCCAAAACACAGAAAAATTCCCTTTGCCCAAAATGACGAAAGTAAAAATTTCCCAAAACACAGAAAATTTCCCTTTGCCCAAAATGACGAAACTAAAAATTTCCCAAAACACAGAAAATTTTCCTTTGCCCAAAATGACGAAACTAAAAATTTTCCAAAACACAGAAAATTTCCCTTTGTCCTAAAGGACGATACTGATAATTTCCCAAAACACAGAGAATTTCCATTTGCCGTGAAGGACGAAACTAAAAACTTCAAGAAACACCGATGTAATATCATTATTTTATTTAATAAAATATACTTGTTTAAAATATATGAAAGATAAGATTTCCAAAGACAAAATTTCCAAAAAACAAAAAATTACCGAAGACAAAGATTCCAAACACAAACTGGGAAAAACAAAAGTGTAAAAAACAAAATGGAAAAAACAAAGATTCCGCAAACCAGGAAAGATACAGTGTGGTCTCTCCATTTACAAAAGGAAATAGCTCTGATCACACATTTTTGACCCGTTGTGAGCGACTTCAGATAGATTTCATGAGGGAGGAGTGTGATCCACCGTTGGAAAGGTCTCGACTTCAACTACAATATACTAAGTTTTAAAGAAAAAGCATCGTCTAGTTTTCGAAATATTTGAGATCGAAATCTGTCCAAAATAGATTTTTCAATTAATCGGACTTTCGATTAAATCGGATGAAGTTGCGGTGTCAGTAGGGTTGTAATACTCCACAAAAGCTTTCCAAAACTCCATTTTTTTCAAATTCTAACAATTAGAACCTGAAATATGGCCATTTGAAAATTAAATTTTTGTTCCCTTTAAACTCAGGTCAGGGGTCAGGAGGGGGGCTTACATTTTTTTAATCGAAAGCTTTTAGGACCAGCTTTAATGAATAAAAATTTGACATCGATCGATGCCATAGGGGCTGAGTTATTTAGAAAACAAAACTTGCTGGTGTTTCAAAATGGCCAAGGGGGGGAGGAGGTCTGACATCATCTACTTCTAGCCACCCATCGACATTTAACCTTTGCCGCAAAGCGCTTGTCGATCTCTCTCTCTCTCTGTTCTCTCCAGAAATAGTTACGGACGGAACGGGCAGACGTCCCGTCCACGAAAATCGACTTATAGCGCATATGATATTTGTGATCTGTGAGTTTCAAAAAGTGTAAATCCAAAATTTAGGCCCGATCTGACGAAGCCGAATTTCACCTCGGACCACAAAAGCTGAGATTGTAAAGAATCTCAGCTAACATACTCAAACCAGTTTAACCGTGGTATCACACTAGGGAATTTCACATTAAAATTTTAATGTGATTCACATTAATTGTTGCTGATATGTGTCCTAATGTGCAATTTTCGTCGAGAGCTTTTAGAAATCGATTCATTTAGTGATGAAAAGGTGGACTCGAGTCCTGAAAATTCGTTTAAATGGTTTAAAATAGCATAAATACGATTGATAATTAATGAGCAAAATTTGCTCATTAAATTTTCATCAGGTACTACTTTATTGCAGTCATTCGGGTAGTTTCTGCGCAACAATTTTCTCACCAATTTATTTGTAATTAAATTGTGATAAAAAGTAGTGCTAATACCTACTATTTATCGCGCACGAGATGGAGAAAGGACAAAAGACATTGAAAAAGATCGGTGAAGAGGATAAGTAAGAAAAAAGCTAAACAAAAATGTGTTCGATCTACATTATATATTCCTTCATAAACTTCTAGGATTTCGTGGTCAAATGAGATGGTGGCCGAATTAATTGAAGCTGTGCATCAGGAATCAGTCTTTTGGGACTACAACTGCCGGGAATACAAAAAAAAGGCAGCCGATCTGATGGTTTTCAGGCCGTTTGCGACAAATTGAGTCACCAATCGCCGGAACTCACACCTCAGTCGGGATTTGGGGGATATTGGCTCCCTCATTTTCGTAGTCTTCTTTTGAAAATAAAGCCCTACAATTTGGAGCAGCTCTTTAAATTCCTCCGAAGTCATCCGGAGAAAATTATTATGTCCAAAAAAAATCGCGCTAGAGAATTTCAACGATACCATGTGAAGGTCGCGTTAGGAGCCAATCTCTCGCCAACATCCTCCTTCTTCTCGCTTAACGGGTCCTTTTGCGCGACCTAAAAATAGCGTACAGGAGGAAAACTTCCTCTTCTTCAATAAAATCGCACATTTTCGCTCAAACGACTGAAATGCTTCAAAAATAAAAACATTCATCTCTGACAACCCGTGTGCCATCGTGACATTGAGCAATTCTAGCAATGTGTCCTGACTAAATCAGCGATTTCGAGTGGTTCTAGAAGTTTTAATGAGCAACTTTTCACTTTAACTTTAATGTGAAATTTTTTTCGTGTGATAACTCCATAAGTGCGTAATTTCAAATTTCTTTAAGGGAAAAATTCAAAATTTGAAAAATCACTTCATAAACCAGTTGTAAAACTTAGAGCAGATAATGTACACTCTGGCTTCCGTTTGAATATTTTTAAATCCTTAAGAGAATAGAAAAGAAATCGTACCTGTGCATATATGGTGGTTGGGTGTGAATATATTGTTGTGGAGTCGCACTTATTTGGGGTTGCTGCTGTGACTGTGGTGGCGGCTGCTGCTGTGGCGGCGGCTGGACCATTGGTATAGCCTGGTAATTGTTATTCTTGTGTGGTGCCTGTGGACTCTGTGGTATCTGTGGACCATTGTTATTACTTGGCGGTGGTGTACTTCGCACGAGTTTACCAGTTGACTGTCCCTTGCGTTTAGCTGGAGGCACATATTTCTGTGTATTCGTTGACGGTCCCTTCGACTGCATATTGGCATCGGGACTACTTGTGCTAGGTCTCTCCCTCTCGACGGCCGCAAAGGCCGCCTCTTCGTCACCATTTTCAACATCCACACGCTCATTGTGTGCTGGATGGCTTTCAATTTCTTTAGCTATCTCCTCAGCTTTTGCCTCTGCATCCCTAAAAACAAAAACAAAAAAAAAACATCCAATCCATGCAGACATTCCCATGCTAAACATTTTGCATTTCCTCAATGAATGCCATTACTTGAAATCTTGTGTATCCTTCTTCTGGATTTGCATTGTATAGCCTGCCAGGGATTGATCAAATGTTGATTGAACACCATACATTGTCTCATTCTTGTGGAACATGTCATTTGCATCCCAACCATTTGCGTTGCCATCTAGCTCAAGGAGGAACTCCATCTCACCATTTACTGTTCCACTGGTTGGATCCCATGGCTCTAGCTCTTTATCTTCTCCTCGTGATGAACCTAATCCAATTAGTACATAAACATAATTTAATTCTAAACCCAATTAATAAGAATTATTATGTTTAATTTAGAATTTAGGTTACATTTGAGTTATAATGTCATGATTAAAGAAGATAATGGAACCCCTCAAGGACATTAAAGACATAATTTTAGTTTCATAGTAAGATATCCAATGAGAGCCGATCATTCTAATACGGTCAAGTTATCTCGGCTTTGGGAATTTCAACACATCACAGCTGAACGAATATATTCACTTATGGTCTTTAATTTATTTAAAATTTATAATATTTATTTATTTGAATTTCCGCAAAAGTGAATTATATATTGAGAAGTATTTGAATTCTCAACAAGTAAGTTAATGCTTGTTCCTCTATTTAGATAAGAAATCGTTCTCTCAATTCTAAGATAAATCTCCAAGATTTAAATCGACCTGTAAAAGTTGATTTGTACTCCTTTAAATATATTTAAATTTAAACTGTTTTTTAATCAAATCTTTAATTTTCGGGCCTTCTGTAAAATATAGCGAGTCTCACAAAAACAAAACTGAAGGTGGCTGAAATATAGAAATTCAAAGCTTATTTAAAATACCTTTAACCTTAAAGCGGTTGTAACTTTAAAATTTCTCTTATTAAAGTTGTGTCAAGTTGCAAATTTAAACTCTTCAAGAATATCGATGAATTTGGCGAATCAAAAATGCTTTTTTTCTGTTGTTTACAATCAAAATAGATTCATTTAATAAATAAAATAGACTAGATTAAATAATATTACACCTATAGAGAATACTTTCAAAGTGTAAATGGGAAAAATTAAAAATTTCAGTATATTCGATATCTTCCAAGGTAAAGCAGACCGAGACTACAAATTAGTGTCCTCGAATGTCTTCTAAAACCTCAGCGAGTAAAGAATAGGGGGAAGTGGGGCACCTTTGAAATTGAGATTATTCACAAAATTTTAAATAAAATTTAGCCTTATCGGGATATAACTTAGCTATTACAAACAGTTTGATAAGCTGAATTGCATTTCGATATGGCTCAGTTTCACTTAAACACAGGAGAAAAATCCCAATTTCAAAGGTGCCCCACTTTCCCCTATGAAAAAAAAACCATATTGAAATTTCGAGACTCAGGCTGATCCTCAAGAGTATTTAAATTTGGCAGTCAAGAATTATGTAAAGGAAATTAATGCAAAGGACCTCTAATCAATGATCCTTAGCCCTTAGGGAATGAGTTTGGGATTGGGATAAATCTTTACTGTGAAACTTTATAGGCTAAATATTTTCGAAGGTGAGCCTGAGTGTATTTAGACTCGGAGAGAACCAATATCCCAAACGCTAAAATCCCGAAAAAGCCAAAATCCTGAAAGTACAAAATCCTGAAAGAGTGCAATCGTGGGAGTAGCTATGACACTTTTAAGAATTCGGGATTTTGGTTTACGGAATTTTAGCCCATTCGGGATTTTGGCGTTCGGGATTTTGGCTTTCGAGATATTGGTTTACGGTATTTTGACCGGGACCCATTTAGACCCTTACCAGAGATATCAACCATGATTATCGAAAGTTCTAGTTCCAAAAATTCTTTTATCAATAATGAAGGGTCGATGTGAAATGTGTCAAAAAATAAGAGATTAAAAATCTGCATTGAATAACACGAACTATATTGGAAGCAATATACAGTAGAGTTTCTTAAACTTCAATATTTGGAGTTATGTAACAGTTCTTAATCCTCAATGTCCAAAGGAGATCATGGATACTCAGCACTCAAAGATATTTAAGAAATTGTTCAATAATCATTACAGCCCACTTCAAGCACATATTAATGGTGTAGGAACTTTATCATCAAAATTTACAACGAATCCCGATACATCATGTGAGGGAACTATCATCAGATAAATCATTTAGACTTAGAAGACAAAGAACCTTCATCCTTCTTCTGAGAATGTTGACAGGATCCGTTTAAAGACTTAACTATTATAATAGAATATTAAGTATTACTGAGTGATTGCAAGGCTTAAGGATAAGGCATGTTGTTTCTCTTGCCATAAGGTAAGGACTAATGGGACAGGACTAGTCTCAATATATTTTCTATGTCCTTAATTAATAAGACAGTGAGGCTATTTACACCGCCGCATTAGATTGGGATTGAACTGTTCCAAAATCTGACTTTGAATCATTAAGTCTCAATCTAAGGCCGCAATCTAAACGGTTTGAGGTTATTTATACTGTCGCATTAGATTCAGACTGAATTGTCCCAAAATACGATTTTGGGACAATTCAATCTCAATCCAATGCGGCGGTGTAAATGGCCTCAGTGACTCTCATCCTTTAAGGACCCATATTTTTCGTTTTAATATATCCAAATTACTTTGTGCAATTTTTCTATTGAAAAACCTCCGAATTTATTAATATTTTAACTTGAAATTTCAAGGACTTTTAGAATGAATCCTGGAACAAATTTTTTTTTTGAAATATTTAATTCCAAGGATTCTCCTATAAAATCCATATCATCTTTACAATTTAGCTAGTATTAAAGAAAAAAATTATGGAGTTTCTTAAGATCTTTTAAATCATTAAGAGCGAAATTATATATTCTCTAGGTTGAATTTAACACATTTACAAAGGTAAATTGTAATTTTGACCTATGGCAAACTATTTTTGAACTATTCAAAAATATGTTTGCTAAATCAAAATTATAAAATAGTCAATAGTTTAAGAACTATTGAAGATTAAAAATATCTTAATTTCCCATCAAAATTTGGGTCACCATCCGGCAATGTTGAAAAGCGACACCGGGAAATGAAAACAAAGCATGCAGTTAGCAAAATTTTAGTAAATAAGAAAATTATGTCATTAAAATTGCAATTAGGTTTTTGGGTCATATTTTGATATAAATTGCTTGAAGTGGGGTATCAAAATTTGTATAAAAGCTTTAAAATTTTTCTAAATAAATCGCGAAAGCCGGCAATCAACAAGAGGTAAGTTACTATCAGCAGCAGAGTACAGCGACACTATACTTTCAGAAAGAGTAAGTGCCTTTAAGTCTGTCTAGGGCTTTTTCCACTGTTCGAAACCTTTCTGATCAGCAACACTTATGGAACTGAATAATCAACAGCCCAACTCCAATTACCTCCAGTGGCAATCAGAGTCGGCTTTCAGCGGGATTCCTAGTGAATTTTCCGTTGAGATCCTGCACTGAGGTTTACCGGATTTACCATACTGAAGGATTTAAATCTGCGGGGTGTGCGAGTGGATTTCTCTCGGCCACTAAAGAGCTGACAGGTGCGAGTGATAAAAATTGGCCCTCTGAACTGATGATCAAACCAATCGCTTATGAACAGATAACTAATTTTTATCCGATATTCAATTATAATACACCTAAGGTACATTAAGATTTACAAATTGATTCAAATTGATTGTGAACCGGTTATGAACCGATAGCCGAGTTCCGTGCAGATTTTTCTGCTCTTCCCCAGAGAGGCAATTGATCATTGTCAAGGTGGCATTTCTGTCTTAATACCCGAGACTTTTTAGCCAATCACTAGAGACTACCAAGAATGCCGGGGCAACTCAACTAGGATCCGCAGACTACAAAGCTCCTAGAGCCACTCGAAGAGCAGGGAATTATTCTGAATCATTCGGAATAATTCTTCCTCTTCTAGTTTGAGCTCTGCTTAAGGCGGAGTTTGAACACTCAAACTCAAACTTGACTAATTCTTTCTTTTCTTGATTTATGGCCTAGAAATTAATACTTTCTGTATAGAATATCTTTAATGAGTCGCTCAGAGCAAAAGTTTGCTATTTTAATAATAAGGAAATGCATATACGATAGTCCCTCTTTTTGTAAGCGTTTCTTATAATATATCTGGATTTTCAGTTTTTCTTTTGGTCTTGCACATGGTTGACTTACAACATGGAAGGTCGACACTGATTCCACAGATTGTCCTTTCTGTAGCATCTCTAATATTTTTCACAAAGCTTTAATAATGGGATTTTCATTGTTTTAATCTATTATATTCAAAAAGCAGAAAAGAAAAGTTATTTCATTTAAGCACGATTCGAATAACCTTTAAGGCCTAAATACCCTAAATAGATTCAAGCGGATCCTTGAGAATATTTAGCATGTTGAATTTGGCATCAAAGTATTAGGTAAAAGAAATTTATGCAAAAAAAACTCTAATAGATTATCCTAATGGCCTCTACACACTAGAGAAATTTATGTCCATATTGAAACAAATTTCCTACGCTTGTATAGGAAAAACTATTCAATATGGACATAAATTTCTCTAGTGTGTAGAGGCTATAAGACTTCAGTGTATGACAATTTGTGACAAATCTTTACCACCAAAGGACAATGGGCAGAAATGTATGGGAGCTGGTCCAACCCTTCGCCAGAGATGGGACTAGGCCCATTTTATAGGTATTGATGTATGACTTAAAATTTATCGAGACCAAAGTCAAAAAGATCTTTCAGTCCTTGGGAAATTAACGATAACCTTCGGAAAATTCGCAACTTTGACAATTTATTACTCGAAAACGGTCTAACCCGTCTAACCGATCTTAATGAAATCCAGGTCAAAGTCGACATATGACTTAAGCGTTAAACAAATATTTTCAGATTTTCCCTCTGACTTCTCCATCTGGTAGCTCAAATACAAACTGGCCATGTTTTAATGCCATCGCACATTGCAGGGCAACAAAACGAAAACTTTTTTCGTTTAATGGCAAATCACAGGTATTTTCGGAGTCCTTGATTTAACTTGAACATATCACCCGAAGAAACTTATAGTTCACCACGTCAACTGTTTGAGATATCTTAAGAAATTGTTAGAACTATTTTTATGAAACTTGCTTTTTTTAAATAACGGCATAGTTGTTGGCGCCAAAGATCGTTTTCTAAAAGAGAACTGAACTCAAGGAACATTTTCCTAAAAGAAACCGTATACCTATGCCTCCATTTTTCTTGTATCCAGATTTTCATCATACATCCTCGAATATTCTTTAATTCCGTTAAAAGTATTGACTCGATTGCATCCTTTTGTCGTCTTTAGAGAAATATTCTCCTTCAAAAAGGAGCTAAGATTGCTGAAATTCATTGGGTTGTAAAGGTACCATTACTAAAAAATTTTAACAAAAGGTTCTGAGTATAATTAATTAAAACATTTTTTTTCTCTGAATTTATTACTCAAAGTATTTAAATAACGATATCTTTTAGGACCCTACAATCTTTAGAGGTTTTAACTCTTTTTTTCAATCAGAATGTCACTGCATAAGAAACATTTCTCTAGATACAATCCTTTTTTTATGAATTTGAAGGATGGTAAAAGATTTATAAGGAAGATCTGGAAAATTGCAGGGAAAATGAAGAGATAAAAATATGGTTTGTTCCAAGAAAATTTTCTTAGAGTCCTTATTAATCTTAAAAAGGATCAATATACGATTAACCGTTATTGTATAAAAGGAGTTTTGCAAAAAAAATCATTACAATTCTTACACATATGTTTTATGCTTTAGTGCATTTTCTACATATTTTTGGGGTTGGCCCCGGAACAGAAGTTGTTACCTTTGTCAATACCTATTCGATGGTATAGGTCTCATTCGTGGCGAAAGGTTGAACCGTTTTGCCCATTGTCCTTTCTGGAACTCTACTGTACAGTCGAAAATTCAGTTGAAGAGTTTTTGGCCATTTTTCAAAATCATTTATACTTTAGAAATTAGACCATTTTGCAAACTTTTGGGCAATTTTATAATGTTCCAGGGCTACATAAAAATTACCTGAATATTTTTATTCTAAAATTATCAATTCCTAGTAATATTTCTGTATAGGACAAAAAATCTTATTGGTCATATATTAAACTCGTCCCTAAAGGGTTAATGGACAGAAATAGCCCCTCGCCTTCGGCCAAATTGGTAAATACCGAGTAATTGATTTCTTTTATAAGAAATTTATATGTATAATTATCAAGCTATTTTGGGAAAAAAATCTAATGATCCAAATTTAAATAAAGAAAAATTCATTTAGTTTCTAGAATTCTTGTGTATTCTAGGCAATTCGTGGATTTGCTTCACCATTTCTTGCTACTTGAAGCTCAATCCCAATGACGAATAAGGTTTCCTCAGCTTTATACTTCAAGAATTTTCTACTGTCTTTAAGCATGAACATTTCACAGTTCTTATACAGTTTGAAAGGGATTCATAACACAGTCGATAGATTAAAAATCCAATCTTAAACGAAATTTGGTTCCTTTAAGTTATGAGACTTTCTACAAGGATTATCTAAATTATCACACTAGGTATATTGCTTTTAAACACCAAAAATAGTATTTTATCTGGATTACTAGCTTCAGTAGCCTCAATAAATCACTTTAGAATCCCCTAATTTGTGGTGTGCATTTCAAAACAAACCATAAATCGAAATTTAGGCTATATGATAGTAGATATTTTTTTCAACAATTTTCACTCAATTTGCTATACTATTATTTATTTATCACTTGTTTAATGCATAAAAATCACTCAATGGTTTAGTACTAAAATGTCTATATGGGCGCCACTAGAATGCATTCACATGAAAAATAAATGATTTTGAGGGGGTAGTTATATAGGCTTACTCTTATTTAGGGTGGCAGAA
The DNA here is from genome assembly GCF_024763615.1 of Phlebotomus papatasi. Taxonomy (NCBI): domain Eukaryota; kingdom Metazoa; phylum Arthropoda; class Insecta; order Diptera; family Psychodidae; genus Phlebotomus; species Phlebotomus papatasi. The sequence goes on from NC_077222.1 coordinate 59,409,357, forward strand.
AAGAGAAACATACGATTTATGGTGCAAAAATCAAATGATATTTTGACTCTCTCTCACTGTGTATGCACTAGTGAGCAGTGCCCCCGAAATAAATAGGTCAAATTGTGTTAGCACAATGGTGGATTTGGCGAAATTGTCATGAAATTTTCGGAACTATTCGGGTAGGTTTGGGGTTGGGCGTTAAGTTTTTTTTTTTTTTTTTAATGGGGGATGGTTCAATTTTTAAGGGGTACAATATTACTCACCGTTGCATCGTGAAGATATAGCAGAGTCCGTCTGGAAGTAGTCCCGAGTGGCATAATCTAAGTCAACATCTTTGGCTAGAATACTGACAATGTCGGTCGGTTTGAATATTAATGTGTCCACCACTGTGGATGCATTGAAGTTGGCCTCCTCCTTTTCAGGCGCCTCAACGCGATGTGCCATCTCGAGAACCACCTAAAAAGTCCCCCAATTATTATTTTTTTTAATCTTATACACACTGACTTTTTCTTCCTTTATCAAAAGTAACAGTCACCGAAAAATATCTTACCTCAAATTGTGGTGAAAATGTCCGGAATATCCCTTCAAAGGTGACCCCCGATCGGGTCAGTAGCTGGACCGTATTCCCAACATGCGATGTGGCTGCATGCATGAAGTAGGAATTATTGTAGACGCCATCCGTGGCCACCACAGACCGCGACCTCTGGTGCAGCCTGAAAGGATTGGGTGGAGGATAGAAGCACGATGGAGAAAAATGTGTCAAAGGCATAGTTCTTCCCGAAAACCACTGACAACCCTCCGTCATCGATTTCTGAACTTTGGCCTCCTTTCTCTCTTTTCTCTTACTTTGGAAATTATCAACTCTTGAGCACCCAATGCACCACCAATCATCCCTTCTCATTCAAACCTACTGAAACTTCTTATCAAATCCTCTCACTCCTTCATGAACTCACTCTCTCTCTCTTGGTCACCTAGCTCTCTCCCTCTCTGACACACTATATCGCGAGCGCCACTCTGAGAAAACTATTTTTGGGTGTGAGGAAGCTCAAAAATAAAAAGTCCATGTGAAAAAGCCCAGCGATAAGAGGAAATTATCGCAATCGAAAGTGACCCACTTTCTGGTGGCGGTGATCATCATTTTTAATATGACGAGATGAGATTTACACGCGAATTACTTTTTTTTTCCCTACTCCATACACACTGCTACTCTCTCGACCACTTTTCGCCACTCTTCTCTTCCTCTCTCTCTCTTTCTCACGCATACAGCACCCTCGAGAGACATTACCACAAACACACACCCATCCACACAAGAGAGCGAGAGAGAGAGGGAGAGAGCAGAGGTGTGGGTCACAAAGTTACAGAGGCGGCTGCAACAATTGCAATACCAACTGCGGCCAAATGAAAACAATGTTTTGTAAACAAGATTTTGAAAATGTCCACGAGAGCGAGTGGGACAGCTAGCTTTCGTTAATTTTTGCTAGAATGACAAACATTTACAAAACAAAAAACTTTCTATGTGCACAGTAAAAAACTGTGTAAGAAATAAAGTTGTGTATGGGAAAAGTTGTGTATTTTCACAAGCATTTTGGTTGTAAATTGTAAAATTACTATCATATTTGTAGTATGATACTAACATAATGCTAGTAAAATTAAGTTTGTGTAATGAAATTTGTGTATGGGAAAATTTGTGTGAGAACTGTCAAAATCTCATTGTTCACTATTACAATTTTTCTAAGATTTTAGTCATTTTTCGCATTTATAACTGTCTAATTGTCTTCTAGAATCATTCATTGGATTCTTAAAATATGCCTCAGTCGTAAAAAATGAGGAATAATTATGTAATAACAGAAAACAGAGGAAGCACTATGTAAATTAGAAAAATTGACGATGCAACTCTTGGCCATTTGCTTAAGAGAAGTAAGCAAGTTCGTGGCGCGGCCGGAAAACGCGAGACCATCAACGCAAAGGTTAGGGGTTCAACTCTCAGACCCTCTCTTCATCTTTTTCTTTTTTTGTTCTTTTTTTAATTTTTTTCTTTGTTTAATACAGAGACTTTTCACAGATAATACACATAAACCGAAAAAAATGCTCTACAATCAAAATTATAGACAGGAAGCCATTTTACACACAACTGTGCCAATACACAACATTTCCAATACACAAACTTCACAACCATAGCGCTCGTGCAAAAATTACCAACGATGGTGGTTGTAAATTTTTTTACTGTGTGTGTCGAGATTTTCCACCTGATGCGAAATACAGCCCGTCTGCTGGATTCCCTTCCCTGTTCACAGGAAATCCATATTTCCCGCTCTTATTCCGAGCAAGACCTTTTTACTGGCGGTTTAGATTAGATTAGATTTCAGTTTATTTCCTGCCTTTTGGATCCAACGATCCTTTCTTAAGACTATATGTATAGTTCTATATTGGTTGAGACTGACAGGAGGAAATGTCAGTTAGTCTGTAACATGATCTAGAAGTGCTCGGATGGGGGCACTAAACGGAGTCTTTCAGACTCCAAATTTTTCAGAACAAAAGCCTGACAACATGTTATGCTCAAAGCCCAGTAATTTTTGTTTTATGAACATGTTTTCGAAAGTACATGTCGACGCTTCCATTCCATACTATGCTATCTCAGAATGACAACTTTTCAGGAGAGCCATTTGAAGTGGGCGATTTCTTATGCTGCCTGTGTAAATTTTTTTCCCCCAAATTTTCACCAGTTGTAGATCTCGGTCCCAGGGACAACATATCTCTCGGAGTAATAAAAGACTAAGTCGACTTAGCATAGTATGAAATGGAGCCGTCAATGTAATAGTGGGCGAGATGGGAATCTCAGTGACTTACTAGGTAAGACTGTTGGTTCTTGGGCGGATAAGATCTCTGACTCGACTCTCACAGTTGTGAGTTCGAGTCCCGTCCGGTACGTACAAAGATCTGAATGTCTGATTTAGACAATTTTCACATGTTACAAAAATGTAATATAATGCAGAATGCAGCGGCTTCACCCAAGAACTCTGGGAGCATGGAAGAAACATCCACACCACAGGAAGACGCGCTCCTTTCGGCGATCTACAATCGACTTAGCCGATTCTTCCACTACGAGAATTTACATTGTAAAAAAGGATTTATCTTGTAATGCAATATCTCGATACGAATAATAATACTGGGCGAGATGACTAGATCTACATATCATTCACTCTTACTGAAATCTTCGGTTGGACCAGCGAGTGTGCTAACTTTATGTGCTTTGTGACTACATTCGTCACAAACTCCACGCAACGATTTGTTTACAACGAAGCAGACACAAAGCAAATTCCGTTAGCAATAGCTGATCCTAGCAACGAAATGCCAAAAAGATTTTTACAAAACAAGGGTTATTATGCGTTGGACATTATATTATGGCGATTATGGCTTATGAGGGGTACACAACACCTGTTTTTCCAACACGTATTTGAAGTTTCAATGAGAGTGAGTGAAATATACTTCTAGTCGCACTCTCATATCGACGCTTCCATTCCATACTATGCTATCTCAGAATGACAACATTTCAGGAGAGCCATTTGAAGTTGGCGATTTCCTATGCTGCCTGTGTAATTTTTTTTTCGAAAAAATGGAATATCTCGTTACTCGGACGTCGGATGACCACCAAATTTTCACCAGTTATAGATCTCGGTCCCAGGAACAACATATCTCTCGGAGTAATAAAAGGCTAAGTCGACTTAGCATATTTTGGAATGGAGCCGTCGATATGTAGTTTCAAAACCGTGTTTACACAACAAATTATTGTGTACACGGCATATTGTAGCAAAAACTCAACATACACAATAAATTTTGTAAACCTATTCACCAAAATTACTATAAAAGAAAGCAAAGAGTTGTTTTAGTCGCGCGTAAAAGATTTATGTTTTTTTTTGCCGAACGCATAGTAATTTTTGGTATACATACTTTTGACATTTCAGTGAGTGATTGAAATCTAGATAAAGTGATCTCGTTCACTTTCATAGGCAGTTTAGAAAACATGGTAACAAAAGTTATTATGTACCTGCCATTGTATGGAATATACAACGATAAATGCTGGTATGAGCCTACAGTTCGAAGTGTTTGAATTTGAAAATAACTTAGCAAAACTTAAAAATTATAACTCAATAATAAGTGCCAAGGTGAAATTAAATGCTTCTTTCAATTATGAAGAGAGATCAAGAAAGAGAGTCGCACGAAAGAGAAATCATAAGTCAAATTTCTTGAAGGACAAATAATAATGCTGGCACAACTAACCATAGAGGAACTACGCCTTTCCGTAAGCGAGAGTTCGGAACAAGGTATTATTATTTTAGGTGATGGGGTTGTTGTTGTTAGTCACATGCCTCATGGAAACAAGTGCAAACGAAGCTAACTGGATGTAGAGTGGCGGCATTACTTGTGGCCTCCCCGCAAAAAATTTCATAATGTCGGAAAATGATTTAAAAAACCTCAAAATTAAAAATAGTAGGTGAGATTCTTAACAATCTCACCTACTATTTGATGTGTTATGATAACACATCACATTTTGTTTCGTTTTCGGGATTATGTTCTCACAAAAATCGCGACATTACCATAAGTAAAGATAGGCCACAAGTAATGCCACCGCCCTAATTTGAATACTTTTATTGCTGGAAAAGTTTCTAATGACATGCAGGGTATTCGAACCCGGAACATTACCATCATATAGGGACTACTCTTCTACTAGCGCAAAATAACAAAAGTTTGGATATTTACTGTTTCACATTGAGAAAAACAAGTAAAAAAAAGATAAGAAATGTCCCTGAATTAGGGACCTTGTTTTTTTATATCTGAAAATGGCAATAAAATCATACTACTGTAAAAAGTTCTTAAAATGAAAATTTTTCGTTCCACACTATTGCATCGTATGCTGAGAGAAAAGATTATTAAAGCTTTATGTATTTACCATCACTCCTTGTTCTTGCACTATTGTTCTATACAGCTCTAATAAATTTTTTTCAGTACAATTGTGCAACGATTTTGAGTAAATTTGTGCAATGATCAGAAAAGGTATATTGAAGTATAATGAAGAGCTTCATCGAAAGTCAGTAATAGTCAGCAATTTCCCGAGTTTTTCGAGTTTTTCTAACAAATTTTGGATATTTACAATACGACTTAAATATTGTGAATGCGTTTAGTTCTAATGTTTCTGCGACTTTTTTAAGTTATTATTTGTTCACTCGTTAAAAATTCTCTTAAGTTACAAAGCAATAAATGTGTTTGAATTGAATTGCATCCAGAGACTACCCTTTCTCTACGCAAAGGCGTAGTTCCTCTATGAAATGATGTCTCATAATTATTATTATTACAAGAGTAGGACTGTAAATTTAAAATCCTTTTAGCTTTTATGGTAAAATTGTTTACCATTTGGGAAGGATTTAATAACCATTCTAATAACTACATTTGAGGACGTTTTGAACAGCACTTCCTTAGTCAATTATACAGTGCAAAAGGGACAATTTCGTGTTCCTGCCAATTTTTAATAGTAAATGGTAAATTGTAAGAGATAATTAGAATCGCCCATGGTTATATTTCTGGTTGTAGCCAGATAATCGCGGAATTGAATAGGCCAGTTTTACGTTTGTGAATTTTTTCTCTGATTTAGGGCGCTATTGAATGTAAACATAGTAAAGAAATTCATGAAAGTCACGAATACATTAATCTTGTTCAATGACACATTTCATAATTAATGATATTGTCATTTATGGAGAAGATTGGCAATGTTACATCTCGAATATTTAGCAGATTGTAAATTTCTGAAAGAAAAAGTTGTAGAGTTTAATAGCCTCTTAGTTTAGCCATACTGCAATTGCAAAATTATCAACCCCTGATCCGCCGGCGATGAGGATTTTAATCAATTGTCAGCCGCCGGCGTGATTGGCTACTGCTCTCATCTGCACGCAGCTACACAAACACGAGAGAGAGAGAGAATGAGTGAGGGTGTGTGTGTGCGAGGAGCAGAAGAAAGAAACAGCAATGGCGTCTGGCCTGTCAAAATTTACAGGGCACTAGACGAGATATTACTGCAAATATCACGCATAAAATGCTCAGAAACATCACAAAAACCACCCAAGATGCCTCAGAAAGTCTCACTGCACTCTCTTAATGTTGCCCAGGGACAGGAAGAGGATCAAAAGCTTGACAAATCGAGAGAAATCTGTGTGATTTTGGCCATCGCTACAGCATTTAATTTATATAAGATGTTACTGTTCACACGAAAGACGTGGACTTTTTTTTCATTTACACTCTCAATCATGCACTTTTTGCCTCCTGCACCCTCAAAATGTGCCCTTTGCTGGCAAGAGGATTCACCCAGAGGGTGAAAAAACAAAGAAAATGAGATTACCTTGTGGGAACTTGACGATTTTTCTTCTTGTTCATGTCGTCTGAAGAATCACTGAAATGCGGCACCCGTGGGCCTCTTGAAAACGTAGAGACCGGAATTTTTAATAGATCGTGTTTTCCTTCAATTGAACTGCAACGTGGGTGGCAGCTGCTGCGTCTACTGCACTTTTTATGCTGTTTTCAGAACCGATTACACCAATTTTTTCTACAAAGGAGTGTGTTACTCTCAAAACTCTCACGATTTTACACGGGGATAAAATCTTCTTCTTCTTCTTATTTTTAGAGTTTTCAGCCGGACATTGCTCGACTACGCAGAGTGAAGTTTGCTGCGATTACTTTTTTTTCAAACTAACTGGATTTCTCATTCTGAATTTCGTGGTTTTTACACCAAGATTTCCTTTTAATCCTTGGTTTGATGACACTTAGATTTTTTGGATATAATCTGAATGCACATTCAAACTCCCTACTCTTGTTTTTTTTGCATATTATTTGATTTTTTGGGAGTTTTCGTGAAATTTACAGAGTAGATACAGCACAGCATAGTTTGGTTAATAGAAGAGGAAATTCCCAAACCTACAGAGGGCAGCAGCCAATGGTTCTCGTCTTGGGTTAAATGGACATTTTTCAGACATGGGGGATATTATATAGTTTCCCGCCTTAAATACGACATGCGCGCCAAAACCACCCCTAAAATTGCCAGTATAAAAGATGAATAAAAATATTTTAGCGAGCAGTTTCCCTAAAATCCTCAACAAGTACAATGGTTCAAACTGTCCAGGCTCTCGATCAAGAGTTTCAGGAGTTTTTCAGGAAGCTCGATGAACAAAATCTCTCTCAAAAAGACTATCAAAAAATATGTCGTCCCCTAATTGTTCATTTAAGGATGAAATTGCTAAAGAAATATTTTTTTATTGCTCTATTGTTGGTTATTCTGTGGAGTATTTCTCAAGTGTCAGTGGTAAATTGGAATTTAGTGGCCATTGGAAGGATTATCCTAATCAAATTGTTGCCATTCTGGAATTGGACCCATTTACACGATGCAAAATGTTTGCTGGATTATCCTTTGGCGTCAAACACAGACGACCACGTGGTCAGTGAGAAGCCCGCCTTGGATTGCTCCGTTTGTGAAAATATAGGTAATAGAGTCAGGACGATGGTTCCTAAGAGGAGCATCAATCTACAATTATTTTGCAGACTCAATTCAAACAACTTGGAACACTGACTATACATTCATCAATGAGGAATTTCTGGAACGGGGACTCCCAGTGATTCTAATAAATTCCCATCCTCCGTGGCCAGAAGATAATTTCACGCAACACCTGCTAACACTAGAGCCTCTAATGGAATCAAGTCCCTGCGAAATGAGCTCCAATTTGATTGTGCGTCGTCTGGCAAATTTACACGAGCTCATTGAGCGTGTGCAGAAAGTAGATGAACAATCCTGGTTCATCCACTTCCGCAACTGCGATTTTCCTGCAGTTAAAGCCAGTCGATTGATAGCATCTCGTCCAGGATTCTTCTCGCCCCATCTCGAGCCAGCGTACTCTTCATGGGTCCTCATGTCTCGCAATTACGATTATCCAGCACCCAAAGAGCTCACCCTCGAGGGAATCGTTCTCGTGCGTCAGTTGCTGGGACGTGGAGTGTTTAAACTGAGTGGTCGGGGGAAGTGTCTGGAGGAGTGTGGGAAATACATTGTGAATGTGAAGAGTGGAGAGGCACTGCTTTTTACAACAGATCTTTGGGACTTCTCGTATTACACCAGTGAATCCTCCATAAAATCAGTCACTTTCATTACAGAAACCCACTTTGAATTGTGAAGAGATGTCTTGAATTTCAAAATTGTGCTTTTTATGAAAGTGCGTAAATCAAAATGTTGTTTAAATAAAAAAAAACTCGTGAAAATAGAATAAAAAATTAAAGTGTTTTGGTTTTTTTGACTAATTCTTTTCTCGAATTTAGAGAAAAATTTGTACATAATTGCTCCGGCACACCTTTTCGATCAGGAAAATTTCATAAAGTCGAAATTCGGATCCCCTTCTTTCTCACATGTTTTGCATATGTCTATCTCATTCTCTTGCACTCTTCTTCTTCTCTTAAACATTACTCCAAATTCAATTTAGCTCAATCGCATTTGGTATGCGAAAGAATGAGATATAGTCATATGCAAAACATGTGAGAAAGAAGGGGATCCGAATTTCGACTTTATGAAATTTTCCTGATCGAAAAGGTGTGCCAGAGCCATAAGGAACAAAGTATTTCATAAATTTGTTCGTAAATGTTTGTGAATTCCTATTGGGGGCTTACAAAATGCTCGTAAATCTTACGAGTTCGTAAAAGTTTGTACTTTTTTCACAAACATTTTTCGTAACATGATCACTGGACGAGCATTTTTTGTACTTTTACAAACATTTGTTCGTAAATGTTCATAAACACACAAAAAATGTTCGTAAAATGTTGTATGTTTCTGAACATTTGCGAACACATGTTTGTAAAAGAACAAAAAATGCCTGTCAAGTGATCATGCTACTAACATTTCGTAAATACCCAATAAGAATTCACAAACATTTACGAACGATTTTACGATATATCTTTTTCTGTGTATGAACATATCGTCGGTTGCGTCTACCTCTGTCGTATCTGCATTTGTTTTGTATCTGCATTCGATGCAAGCTACTATACAGACGACCCCTCTTGCGTGAAATGCTGACACAAAAGAAATGCAGATACGACAGAGGTAGATGCAACCGACGATATGTTTGTAAAAGAACAAGAAATGCTCACCAACTACGAACAATGTTTGTAAAAAAAAACAAACTTTTACGAACTTTTTGTGAGTTATACGATTTACAAGCATTTCGTAAGTTCCCCGTAATATTTGACGAACATTTACGAGCAATTTTACAGATTTTCTTTCTGTGTAGACGAATGATTGTCAGCTCTTTTCGGACCACAACATATTTCAATAAAACTCACTTTATTGTAAGTCTTAGTGGTCAAATATGATACTCTTGAAGAGAAAGAATTTTTTCCGCCTTTGGGAAATTGGAAAACTCATGGATACTCTCGTCCCCAAAAGAACGAAAAGGAGACAAACTTCAATTTTACAAAAGTCAATAATATCAATTTTGTGAATTATTTTTGCATAAAGTTTGAACAAGTTTTTTGAAAATTTAAGAAAGAAATGTTTTTCGAATTTATGTAATCTGTAATTGTTAGTTATCATACTTATTGGCCCCGAGAGGTTTTTCCTTATTCTGGTCTAGAAATATCAAAAAGTTACAATATCTGCAAGGAAGCAGAAAATCGAAAATTCACGATCTTTGACCAAGAATATCTTAGCTCAGGAGTTAATTAGGATCCTGCAAAAAATATCCTAGATTTGGACATCCTTATAGTTTGTAATTATCTAGAAGAATCGGATTTTTATCGATTCTAGATAGTCTAAAAAAAATTGTTGTTTCCATAGGTACCCAGAGTCCCAAAGGAGACGAAAGAGTTAAACAAGATGCTTAAAAACAAAAAAAAACTCTTTTTTATTATGGTCAATATAATGGCAGTTTTTGTATCCAACAAAGGGGTGACCGGGGTGACTAAGGAATCATTACGTCGGTTGCATCGACCTTTGTCGTATCTGCATACCTTTTGTGTTAGAATTACTCGCAAGAGGCGACGTCTGTATCATAGCTTGCATCAAATGCAAATGATTAAATAGAGAATTATTCACACGTAAATGTACAGATGGGATAATTGTTTTTATACAGAATGTGTTAAAAAGCCCGATTTTCGTACAAGCATTGTGAGGATTGTAAGATCGTCCGATTTTTACACAAAAATCGCAAAATCATGCGATTTTGATACAGATTTTTTTCAATAAAAAAAAGCAAAAAACGCTAATGTGCTGAATAGACCTATCACTCAAGACGAGAGACGATTTAACGTATAATTAAAAATCAAAATAATTATTAGACTACATTCCAATAAGTTTCGTACTGAGCCGTTCTGTCGACTTAAACTATTAATTTGTCTAGGTTTAGCTTAAGATTGTGGCTAGATTGTAGGTTAAAAAACCGTGAGTTTCACACATAATTTCCTTTGTAATAGGAATTAAGTATTACCCGCATTACTGTAAAATCATTACTAAAATTCTTTACGGACATTTGAGATACCGGTGAAGGGTAACCCCTTATTTTTTTTCAAAATAATTCAGTAATTTTATAAAATGACTAATGACTGGATATCTTTTCTATTTTAATTTTACATTCCTAAAAAACTGAAACTAAATTCCCATATTGATAATTGAAGTAAGAATATAAAAAATAAAAGCTATACATTTTTCTCAAAGATGAACTTTTCGAAGGTTATGGATAAATTTTGTCAATATAAAGGTTAGGGGAAGGCGTTTAGGGTTCGCACACACTCTGGCTTCGAGCACTTCATATTGTTCCCATATTCCTATAATAAATCTGACCTAATCGCAATATATTTCAATAGCCGGTTCTAACCCTAAGTCACACATTTATGACATAATGGCTCCGTTCAGTACTAACCTTTCGGGGAGACAAACCATTCCAAAGCCAAGTCAAACCTATTCGAAAATATACCGGTAGCCTAAAGTGCAAGTCGTGCGAGTTCACGTACTCGCCCGTTATTATTGAACGAGAGGAATTATGATTTTAAAGAGTAAAAGGGTGTCACATTTTAATTACTGATTCGCCAAATTTGTTCTCATCTGTAAGTCACTAACCATATGGGTTAGATAAATTCAATAACATTAACCCTTTAATTCAATGGACAAATCCGGTGATCGTCGGATGGGAGGAGGTTCAGCCCAGAATAAAAATTCTTTTCTTCCCAGAGCTTTCGATGCTCTATACGCACCTTCTTCAGTGGTCGAAAATGTTAGGCTTTTTCTGGGACTTCGTCTCGATTGGATCATCCTTGTCCCCAATCGAAACGAAGTCCCAGAAAAAGCCTAACATTTTTGACCACTGAAGAAGGTGCGTAGAGCATCGAAAGCTCTGGGAAGAAAAGAATTTTTATTCTGGACTGAACCTCCTCCCATCCGACGATCACCGGATTTGTCCATTGATTTAATATCAACAGGTTCCCTACATTGTTGATTAACCCTTTAATTCTTTAATTTAAGACCAGCATTGCACACAGTGAGTACAACTGAGAAGTAGAACGCTTTGAACGTTTTGCTCGGAATTCCACGTTTTCTCGTATTCCAAATTTTACCCTAAAACACATTTTTGTCTGAATACATTTTTAAGCCTGGAGGTGTCTAAAGAACCCAGAACCAGAGGTGAAATAAAGCATTTTTGAACTTGATTTTGGTAAATTTTAGGATCTTGCTGTTACAAAATGTTAAAAGCTGAGAAAACGTAATCAATAAAGGCCTCTATACACAGACGATTTCCTTCAAAAAGCAATTTTTTATGAAAATTGTTCCCAATCCTGTCGAGGCATTAAGAATGGATGTAGACGAATTCTCAAATTTGCAGGAGAGGGTACTTCTCGATATATTATTTAATTTCTAATGGCCTGTATACACTAGAATAATTTATGTCCATGTTGAATAGTTTCTCCTACGCAAGCGTAGGCAATTTGCTTCAATATGGACAAAAAATTTCTCTAATGTGTAGACGCCATAAGAGCAAGTTTACCTTTAGTACTTAACGAACCCTTTTAGGACGAGAGGGTCAAAAATTAAAGGTCAGAAAAAAACACTTTTTCTGTCTTTTTAGAGCAAAACATACAGTCAAGTGTGCTAATCCGGGCGCTTTGCTATCTGGATCGTTTATGACAAATCCACTTAAAATAATATTTTTATTTTTATTTTCGTAATATAGTCTTTACAGTAACATAATATAACTATTCAAGTTTGAGAAAACCCAAAAATAATACTTTTGTCCATTAAATAAGTAAATGTAATCGACTCATTTCAATCTTGTGCAAGACGGCTTCTTCACTAAAAATTTTCTAGCAGTGATATTTTCGCTAATGACAGCTGGTTAATTGAAAACATTTATTGTTTTTTCCTTATGAAAAAAGTATTTTAAATTCAAAGGTTTAATTAAAAGTGAATTAGCGAAAAGGCGACCCAGTTAGTGCATGCTGACTTATTTTAGTATTATCATTATTTTTTAAATTTTCTTTTTTATATTTTTGATATTTTTTTTATATTATGTTTCTGAATGAAACAGTGAATAATTCTATGGAGTTAGAAGAAGTAAAAGAGAATTTCATCAGTCCAAAAACAAGCGTTTAAGTAGCACTCTTCAAAAAACGATCCAGTTACCTCACCTTACTATAACTTTAGGTTTAGAATGCCGTAGAATTTTTTTTTGATTATTTTCTGTAAGTTTTCATCAACAAACCAGCTCATACAAAAATGTTAAAAATTGGGATATACATTAAGAGCGAACAATCCAAGAGTTTCCTTTGAGATTATGTAATTTTTGACAATCTTTCCTCTGAAAGCTAACCCAGAAAGGTTACCATTATACGAGCTTCAGACCTAACGCTTAGCCATATGGCTTAACTGCTCTATTTCCTTATCAATCACATTTTTTTGGAAAAATTTAACTTACGATTGGATTATTAAAGATAATTAACCTATTAGACTCTCAAAACTTATAAAATTGCTCGCTATTTAGGAAATAGAGACCTTCGGGAACTGGACTAAACCTCTAGTCTGAAGACCGCTTTACGTACCTTACAATATTTAGCATTTCAGAGACGCTTGGACAAAAGATGTAGTAAAATAAAATATATTTTTAAATCCAGACAGTAGCTAATGGATCAATTATCAATTAGATCCATTGCTTTCAGGTTTAAATGGATCTTTTAAAGGGATAGAAATAAAAACTTTTGTCGCCATAACCACAAATAACCAGTGTAAGGATTACAAAAGTCGTGTGGATTGATGAGAGAGAAATATTTTATTTTATTATATAGTTATTTTATTTTTAATTATAATGGTATTTTCTTGTTCTTCGTAAGTTCATCATCATTTTCTTTTTGGTGCTGTACAGAGATACACGGGTTAATAGCGATCCATCAGCATCAATTGATAACCCTATTTTGATAAACTCGATGGCGTGACTTCCCGTGTAATGTGACTTCCGGAAACAGTGCTGTTAAAACAATAATGAGCGTGGTTTTCGTTTGAAAAAATTCGGGGCAGGTTGTTTGGCAAAATAGGGAATAATTGGCAGAAAAAATAAACAAGGTGCTATCGAGTGTATCTGTAATTGATAGGTGATGGATCACGAAACCCTGTGAGTTGCAGGATTTTATCTATAGTACGAATTTTCATTTTGTTTTTTTTTTCATCTTTTTTTTTAAATTAACATGATGACCGTATTCTTGACACAAACTGTCCATTTTCTTCTCAGTTTTTTTTTCATATAACAACTCTCTTTGTTGTATCTACCAACTTTTCCATTACATTACTTGTTCAATTTTTTAAGCTAAGTATACCTAAAATCAATAAAACAATTTGTCAGCCTAAGGTTTTTTTTTAATTACAAATTACACAAGTTTTACAAAGTCAAGCATATAGTCATCAATTACATTTTTTTAATTTATATTTTTTGGGTTTATTTCAATAATCTATATATTTTCTCCATCCTTTCATTTTTTATCATATTTTTTCTTTTTTTTTAATAATGTTTTAGTGTAATAGTAGTGTTGAATTTCTTTTTGTGTTATGCCAACTTTCTCAGTGATGATCTTTCTCTTTTTTTAATACTTTCCCTCTTATGGTATTTCTTTTGTCCAGAGGCATTTTACTTTTTTTGAAATACCTCTGGAACCTGCCTCTTATTTATTTTGCTCATCAATTAATATTCTTTTATACAGTGAAGTTTAATAAATGATATAGGATGTTGTTGTTTTAATCAGTAAAAATGTCTTTCAATTATCCATCATTACAATTACTTAATTTATCTTTCTTCACATTTTTGGTTTAATTTTTTTTTTTTACAAAGAAGAACTACGATGAAAATTATTTACGAAAAGAGTTAGATATTTTGTATTTGGAAAATAAATAGTGATATTTTATTTGTTGCGTCGAAATGAAAACACACGATTTTTGTGTTTAGAATGATGGCGTCTGCAACGGAATTTTCGAACATAGAAAATGAATACCGAAAATTTTCGAAAAGTTTGAAAATTTACGAGAGGCATATTCAAAGTTAATTTTTTTCTGTTTGTAAAATTCCAGTGCAGAAGAGACGTTTGCAATGATCTAGAGAGGAGTATGCGAAAGTGTTAAGAGGAAAGTTGTTCATTTTCTTTTTTTTTCAATTTTATTTGCTTAAATTTTGCCTTTTTTGCGCAGGAGACGATAGCGAAGGGATACTACATAATTTATTAAACATATCTTTTTAATATATATTTTTTTGTCATTTAATTAAAGTGGAAGGGCGATCTTTTCTTTCTTATCTCAGGGAACAGGGTATAATCTTTGGTTTTCCTACGATTTCCTCACACTATCATGTCTGGGGTATTCATCATCATCATTTTTTTTCTCTAAATAGTAAGGTGTGGTCGCGGGGTAGCTTTGATATGTCCGCGTATAAAACGATTTGAATAACAGTGAAATATATATTTTTAATTTAATATACTTTATTTCATTTTTTTTTAATTTCTTATACTTTTTTCATCTCTTTTCTTTAAATATAATATATTGAAGTGATTTAGCCATGCACGATCAATTGGAAAGATCACAATAGTTTATTTTATATTCCCAATTTGTTTTTTTTTTACTTTTTTGTAAAGGTTTAATCTTTTACGTCGAAAAATGTACAAAATCTAACTAATTTTTCATATTCTTAAAGAAAGGGTGGGGTGGGACGTAGTTATGACTTAAGGAAATGAGAATTCTAAACATTGAGGAATGATTAATTGAGAGCTTAAGGTGCTGGAGAAAATTTGGAAAAGGGAATATACAAATGAACTGGCTGATCAATCCGCGCGTCAAACATTCAGAAGGCACCGAACTGAATTTTTTTTTAGTATTCTTTTATCATAATTTTTTCACCTCTCCACAACATTTCTCTCTGTTCATACGTCGATCATCCTGTGGATCCCATAACAATAGTATATATATTAACAGACAAATAATCTTTTTCTTTAATAAATTTTGTTTTTTTTTTTATTCATTGAGCTGACGTGAAACTTTTAGGGTGTAGTATTTCTTTCAAAAGTGTTGTTGTGTTTATTAAATTTTATTTGAGCAGATGGTACAGGGGAAAGAAGTATTTTGTGAAGTAAAATCTCGTAAAGGAAACTCATAAAACATAAAATGCAAAATTAATATAATTTCTGCGTATCAAAAGTTAAAGGATATTGACAACTGCTCTTAAAGGGAGTCTATTGGCCTCTACGCACTAGAGAAATTTATGTCCATATTGAAGAGTTTTTCCTGTACAAGTGTGGAGAATTTGCTTCAATATGGACATAAATTTCTGTAGTGTATAAGGCCAGAAGGTCCAATGATCCCATTTTCATAATTTTTCCAATAATCTGCACCACCTTCAGATTGGCTATGTGTCTCGACTGTGGAACGTATTCCATACTCGATCGTTAGTGTTGTCACAATGAGATTCTCCCACACCAGAAGGCTGCTCATAATATAAACCGGAATTTGATCTTAAATCTGATACTGAAGAATTATAAAAGCCTCAACTCGAGACACTCTCACAGGAACTACGACAGGGGTTTAGATGATTAATAAACGTGTGAGATCATGTGAGATCTGTTAGAATTTAAGCAGTTATTCCAACAATCTCTATCAAATAAAGGCCAAGTATAAAGTACCCACTGATCGAGAAACTCACCCGTAACTTAGATTAGAGTGATACATTCGATTTTCAATGTTCCACATCATTGTTTATTTTCCAAATGAAAAGTCTCGATTATGGAACCTATTCAATATTTAAGCCCCTAAGGGCCAAATATACAACACATTCTCATCAAAACTGACTTTTCACTAAAATCGGGACGGGGATATCTGAATTTCAATAATCTAAAACAGGATCTAAATTACCGAGGAAGTGTTTCGACTGTGGAACATGTTCAATACTTGAACCCCTGGTACCAATTTTTTGAATCTGTGACGTATAGTTTATACAAAAATAACTTCCTCGCATAGTCAACATGATTCACGTTATCACCTAATTGTCAGTGAGAGTATTTCGACTGTAAAACTTGTAAAATGGATTTTTTTTCGAATGTAGAACACAATGACTTTAAATATGCGTGCTATGGATTCTGTGTCCCAATTTACGTTTCTTTGAAACCACATATAAGAAGTTCCACACTTGAAATCATAGCAATCTTTCTAGTTTATTTGCAACCTAAGTGCTGAATAAATTCCACAGTCAAGATGCTGAGATTTAGTGATATGGAACAGTGGTTGGTGGTAAGTGATTAGTCTGTCATTTATAAGTGACGTATTAGACAAAATATTTCCTAATTGCTAGGATCGACCCACTGTCTCTCGAGGAATACGGATTCATTGAATAAGTTCCACAATCTGGGTACTCTCAATAGAACTAACACGGGAATCCAGGGTAATAATCGAGTACTCCCGTTACAAATATAGGTAGTGGCTTAAACTCACTCGATTAGAGGGTACTTATACTTAAACATGCGCGAGTTACGCAATGTCTAGAACAAGTTCCACAGCCGAAATACTCTTATTGGAACTTAGGCGACGATTCACTGTGATCATCGAGTAATCTCGTTATAAATGTAAGTAGCGGGGTTAGACTCCCTTGAAAAGAGGCTGTTCATATTTGATTTTCACGAGGATTTTCCGATATTGAAGAAAACAAGTTCCACAGTCAAGACAATTTATTGGCACCTATTTTAATGGGTGCTTTGGTTATTGATAGCAGAGTATACCATCACTATTTAAGCAGCTGGTTCTATATATTTGACCCTTATGCCCTGGACACACTTACGACTTAAGCCGAGAGACGACTTAGTGGAAAATGATGAAAATGTAGTTTAACCATTATTTCTAATATAATTACGCTAAGTCGTCTTTCGGCTAATCCTCAGGTCTGTCAAGGCTCTTACGTCTTAGACACAGTTACGACTTAAACCAGGAGACGGCTTAACGTATTATAAATCAAAATAATCATTTGACTAAATTCCCGTCAGTTTTCCACTAAATAAGCCATTTCTCGGCTTAAGCTGAAAGACGGATTAGTCAGAAACTGATGGAAATGTAATCTAATCATTATTTTGATTATAATTACATTAAGTCGTTTCTCGGCTTAACTCGTCAGTGTGCCTAGGGCATTATGATATCGATATCAAACCTGCAAAATAAAATGACGTATAAAATTAAAAAAAAAGTACTTACTGACTAAATTTAAATTAAAAAGAGACTAAAAACTAAAATGTAATTGAATGCCACATCTGAAATTAAACTTTTTTGCTTTCTATACACTGAGAAAAAAAAGAGGGTGCGATTAACATTTTTTCCTCATAACTTTAACACTTTTTGGATGTAAGAATATATCAACATTTTTTAATGTTAATTTTACACCTTATTAAGGGTAAAATTAACATGAAAAAGGGTACCTTTAACCCCTACTACACCTAAAAAGGGTAATATTTACACCGATTTCGGATCAATACTGCAGGGTAAAATTAACATTTCCGGATGGTTATTTTAACTTTTTCGGATTTCTCTCAGTGTATTAAATAAAAATTTAATAAGTTTTCAATCACAAGATTTTACATTACGGAATATTTCACGCGTCTGTACTTGTGGGAGTGTGAAAGGTTTCCTCTCTGCGTTTCTTTGAGAAATGGGTTAGTGTATCGTATGAAAATTGTATGAAGAAGGTTAAAGTTGAGATTAAGGTTATTCCATTTTTAGGTGTCATCTGCATATTTTAGTATTAAAGATTTTTAGTTGTAGATGTTATGCCAAATACAGATTTATATAAGAAAAAAAGCGTCAATGGGGAATTTGTGTATTCATTAGTAGCAATTTCTTTTTAAAGTGTGTTCATTTTTTTTAGAGATTTTGAAGTGAAATCTTGAGTGAAATTTTGCTGGTTCTACGATTTTTCATTGGGTATCACTTAATAGTTAATGATGAAGTCTCACAACAACTTTCTTCTTCACTATGTTTTTTTTTCATGTCACTATAGATGTAAATATTTGATAGACTTTTATTGCAATGTAATTCAATAAAACGCATTAATAAAATATTTATCATATAGCTTTGTGATTTTTAAAATCTTTTTTTCTCATTCAGTAAGATATTTGTTATTGTACTTGAGCTGTTTTATCTATTTTTATTCCTTTTTTTTCATTATTTTAACATGATTTATAATGAGCGTATGTATGCGTATGTGGAAAAGAATTTATTTATTTGTTTTATGTAGTAAATTATTGAATGTAGAAATGATGATCGTTTTAATAAAATGTCGAAAATGTGGTAAATATTGTCAGATATCTTTTTTTCTGGTTCTTATGACAATTTCTTCTTTTTATATTTTCACGTTATTTCATTTATGTACACGTAAGTCAAACACAAGGATTCAATACAGCATATTTATTTATGGTATTTTCTTTAATGTTAGTATTTTTTTTTTCAATATTTTTCTGATACTCTTTCTTCATCTTTTTTTTTATCCGAAATTCCAATAACTTTCCAACCCTCAAGTATTATATTGCAACGTGGTTATCTCACCATTCCAGCCAGCCATGTGATGGGTTTTAAGAGAGGGAGGCGATGTTTCAAAATGTGAAATTGTTAAATGATAACGTTCATGTGGAAAATTGCTAGTTGAGGGAATGAAAAGAAAATTTTTCCATTCTCGCGATTTTCTAGGCAAAAAACACATACAATAAACACAACTTCTCTTGTGAACAATACTGATATGTTCCAACTTGCGCTCTTCACATTACTCAAGAGAGGAAAGAATACGCATTTTTTTTTTATACTTCACTTCGTCATCGGGTATAAAATGAAAGTCAATCTATAAAAAATCCTACCAACTAGCAATTTTACTTTAAAAATTTTCAACCCTTTATTTTTTTCCTATTCTCGATATCTCTGTATTTATTTATTAATTACATTTAGCTGAAATGTATTAAATAACATGTCATCTCATCTATTTTTGGTAACATTTCCGTGGCTTTTTTATGGACATGATTTTTCATTATTTTTTTTTCAAAGAATTTTGTTTCATTTTTTTTTTGTTTAACTGCGTTACATTTTGGAGTATATTTTCTTCTTGGTGTATCTTGTAATATTATTGCAAGCTGAAATGTGATTTTGATTACATGATAAATATATTTGAGACCTTTGTTAGTTCCATTGTTCTTTCTATACATATTTCTTGCAGACAGTGTGTAGCAATTCAAACGCATACATTTTTTTTTGAGGCTCATATCTTGTCGTATAGTAAATTATTCTGATATAATGTATCACCAATTTAAAATAAAAAAAATCTAACTAGAGAGGCAACTACACTGTCGTTCAAAAATGTAAGCTAAAGTTCACGATTTAGTCTTGAATCAATTCTAATTAAGACTGACATATTGGATATCAAAAAATATATTTTAAAAAATTATTATGATGCAGTAATAGTCACGTAGTCAGACGTATTCGACTTTTGGAGATTTCATCTCAATTTTATGGTTAAAAGAAGTTTGAATATTTTCCTTTATCCACTTGAAATGAAATCTTTCATTATTTTAAATATTTTAGGCCTATCAAATTATTTGATTGGCTAACTAGAGCTTTCAATGCTTCGAATGCTTTCAAGCCCCAGCCAATAAAAAGCACGATAGTACTAAGATATTTTATGAGAATGAATTTTTCATTTTTTTTACCTAAAATATTTTAATTAAACTTAGAAACATTTCCTATTAAAAACAATAAAGAACTATCACAGAATTGGATTAGGGTAGGGTAAGTGTGCCAAATTCTGGCCACCTTTTTTGTTCCTCGAATTTCCATGAACTTTTAGATTTTACGTACTCTAGAGAGTATACAATGCAAAAGAATAACAAAAAATGTAGCTTCGACAAACGAGATGACATGAAAAAGATATTGGAAGAATTCCCGAAGAGCAAAGAACTATGAGAATGAAGGTGGCCGAAATAGGGCACCGAAGCTATGTCTATATTTTTATTTATTTTAAAATGTACTAAGAATGATTTTAGAGTAAATAAAGACGGTAAACTCTTTACAAGGTTCCAAGCAACATTCTTACAAAAGAAAGAATAAAAAAATCAATTTGTATTTAAAATATTACATTTCAAACTTGAGACTTTGACGCTTGCATGCAACTATGCCGAAATTTGGCACACTTACCCTAACTGTACAAAATTTTGGCATAGTTGCATGTAAACACCAAAGTCTCAAGATTGAAATGTAATATTTTTAATACAAATAATTTTTTGTTACTTTCTTTTAAGGAGTGTTGCTTGGAACCTTGTAGAGAGTTTATCGTCTTTGTTTTCTCTAAAAGCAGTGTTAATGCATTTTCAAATTAATAAATATATATACATGGCTTTGAGTAAAATTTCGGCCATCTTCATTCTCATAGTTCCTTGCCTTTCGGAATTCTTTTAGCTTTCCTCACGTCATATCGTTCGTCGAAGCGACACTTATTTTTTTAATTTTATTTTCATAGAAATTTGAGGACCAAAGAAGTGGTCGAAATTGCAAGCTGGTCGAAATTTGGTACACTTACCCTATGGAGAGTAGACTTTAAATTAAACTCAAGTGTACCTCAAAACCTTTAAATTTAAAGTCTTTGTCCCTGAATACGGATTTAAAGATTTTGATCAATTATTAACCCTTTAAGGACGATTGGAACACCGGTGTCCCACAAAGAAAATAATTTTTCCTGACTACCTAAAGTTATTTTTTCTTTATGTTTGTACATAATTGCAAAGAAGAAGGTTGAGGGAATCTAGGGTATTTTTTGGAAGTCTCCAGCTATTTGCTCTATAGTAAATTTTTAAGCTCAAAAATTACGAATTTTTAAATTCTCATAATGAAAATTAATTTTAAATATTTTTTATATTTCCAATTTTTTTTAAGCAAAACCTTTTTGGGAAAAGAAACTACAATACTGAAACATAATATTTTTCATTAGATTGAAAATTATCATTCATTAGTATTGTCAGAAAAATTACTTAAATTTTTAGGCTATTTTTGTCCCTATCGTTCATAGAGACAAAAAATACACCAAATCAGACTCTGTTGACTTTTCGAAGGCCAGATATAAGACCTTTTACTGGTTTTGTTCATTGGTTTCATTTTTATTGCTGATTTTCTGTCCGCGAAAACTGTCTCGTCGTTAAAGGGTTAATGGAACGAAATCTCCTAAAAAAAACCCTTGAACTGGAATAATTTAAAAGTTTGGATATTATTTAAATACGAATAACCTTTAAAAATCAAATTCAAAATTTTAGGCATTATAAGCTTTATCTCTTAAAGTAGGACTTACATTAAAAGAAATTTGATACAATGAAAAGGTTTAATAATTTTTTTATTATGAAATTATGCTAAGTATTTACGATAAAATTATTTTTTCGTCCGAAATTTAATATGGGTTTTCATTTAAACATATATTACCAATTTTATAGAAATAAGAAAAGTTTCTATACATTAGATATTGGTTTTAAAAAATTAAATTATGCGAAAAATAATTTATCATAATTTATTAAAAATAAAAAAAATTTAGATGGTTAATATACGCATTTTAATTAAAATTGCATTTGTATAATAATTCCGCTAAATAAACAGTGAATTTTTGGGTTTATTTATCCTGTATGCTCTGTTTTATTTTTAAAAAAATCAACAATTTCAAAAAGTATGGTTTCCAGACCATGAAACACGTAGGTTAAATGCACCCCTTAAAACCTGTTCCTCACTTAATGTCACGTTAAATAAATTGCACTGAATTTGGCTTTTTACAAAACACCGATAAAATACTAATTAAGAATTTTAGAGCATTATGACCAGCGCTCAATAACTTTTGTTTGTAAACATGTTTTCAAAATTTCCTATGAGAATGAGCGAGATGACTACATCTAGATCTCATTCACTCTCATTGAAATTTCAAAAACATGTTTAATAAATAAAACTTATTGTGCGTTGGGCATTAAGAGGTCTCATTAAAAGTTTCGATAATGTTTTTTTTTCCCTCAATTCTTGCTATGCTTTTTATTTATTTAATAAAATGACATTCCAAAAGTAGAGTACGTCTGTAAGAATGATAAAATGCAAATTCCGGGCACTTATCTGTACACTTTTAAACCACAGTGTAGGTAGAGCGGTTTTGCGGAAAGGATTTTCGCAATGGACTAGGAAAATGAGTCACAAAATTGGCGCAAAAATTACGAATCAGCTATGTAAGATATAAGATTAAAGGATTTATTTTTTGGTAATAATAATGTTTCAATAGCTGAAAAGGTAAGAAAGGAATTTGAAAGGAATCCGCTCAGAAGCAGAAATAATGTGCGTAAGATCTTTATCATAATCGTCATTATTATCGTCAATAAGAATTTTGTTATAATTTCTATTATCAATATTAATCAATATCAACAACGGTGTCAGTAACAACAAGAACAACGATGTGACGCCGAGTCCAGCCTCATGGGGGCATGGGCACATCATATCGAGACGATTAACTAGTAAACGGGGCGGTCGGGGTTATTTGCCGCCAAGACCGAATTTCATGAAAATCAGTTCTTTGCCTTTGGACAGGATGTCACCACCGGGCGCCGTAATCTCATTCAATTTTTGCATGAGATTGGGGCCCTGTTGACCCGGCATTCCGGGCTGCTGTGGCTGTTGGGCGCCCTGGAGGCCGCCACCGAAGGCACCCATACCACCAACACCGCCACCCATCTGACCAGTCGGCTGGCCGCCAAATGGCTGTTGGGTCATCCCTGGCTGCGGAATGACCTGCGGCACACCCTTTGGCGGCTGCTTATTGAACAGCCCACCTGTGGCCGCATTGGTTGCACCCGAGAACAAACTGGACGCCGTCGAGAACATCCCACCGCTCTGGGGTGCACTCGTCGTAGTCGCCGGATACTGTTGCTGTTGCTGCTGCATCGATTGCATACCACCCATGCCCATCCCCATCGGCTGTCCCATTTGTTGCTGCCCCATTTGCTGCTGCCCCATTTGCTGCTGACCCATCGGCTGCTGACCCATCGACTGCTGACCCATTTGCTGTTGTCCCATCTGCTGCTGACCCGGCTGTTGCTGTTGCTGCATCTTCTGCTGCCCTGGCTGCTGTTGCATATTAATACCGATCCCGCGACCGATCATCCCTCCTTTCCCCAGCATCCCCTAAAAAGCGCAGCTAAGTTAATTCGACAAAACCCACCAACCCACTGCACATTTTTTTTTCTTTGCACACTAAATTTTTTCTTAGTATCTTCTCAAAAACAAAAAAAAAAATTAAAAAAAAATTATAACATTTATAAACACTACGCTATATGCAAGAAATTTTATCCAAGGAATATTTTGTTTCCAAATACAAAAATAAAATTTTAAAAATAAAATCTCAAGTATATTAAATGTATGAGAAGGATTAGTGATAGAAAAAAATGTATAAATTTGTTTAAAATAAGAATAAATACAAAAATTTTGTTCAGAAGATGTGGAAAAATCTAAATTCAGACTGTAAATTCAAGCTATTGTACTATTAATACGCTAATTACAGTATAATATAAAACGACTTTTTACGGAATTTTTAATAGAAAAGTGGATTGTTTATATGTATTTTTTAATAGTTATTTTTTAAAATAAAATTTGTGACACTCTTAAGTCTTCTGAATAACTTCTAATATTTAAAAGGATTTGTACTTGTACAGTTCCAGTCGGAAAAAAAATGTTTTTGCATTTTTTCTAAAACAAATTGAGAAAACAAAGTCGAAATGGTCACCAGTAAGACTAAAAATTTTGGATTTAATAAACCTGAAACTATAGTTATTACAAAACACCATTCATCTTCTTTATAAGAAGTATCACTGTTTTGTATGAAAATTGGAAAAATCTCTTTAAAACTTATTATTTGAATGCATAATGCCTAGAAAATTAATACCAGATAGAGAATCCTCTAAAAAAATGAGAATCGGATAATTCTTTTCATACCGCACTCATGTATTACCTTTTCTTATGCCCAACGCACAATAAATTTTGTTTTGTAAACATGTTTTAGACATTCCAATGAGAGTGAATGAGATCTAGATCTAGTCATCTCGCTCATTCTCATAGGAAATTTTGAAAACATGTTTACAAACAAAAGTTATTGTGCGCTAGTCATTATCATCTTTAATTCTAATTAAACCAATAAAAGTAAAAACTTTGCGAATTTTTAACTTGCAAATTTTAATAATAAAAAAAATACCCAATGATTTTTCTTTAATGAATTTTTTAACTGAGTTTTGCTTGGTATGTAGTATCCCTAGGATACGTATTTTCGTAAGGTTCACTTAAGGTGTGTAAGGCGCAATCCTAATTATTTAGCAAACAAAAGACACGAAGTTATTTGATTAAGTTATTTTCCAAAATTTTTGTTTAAGTGAGCATTTCCAAAACAATTTTAATCATCTGAACCGTTGTCTATCTTAGAATTTTTCAATGAGTTGTCCACTATAAATTATTTTATCAAAAATTATCACTTCAAGTAAAAAAATACATTTAGTAAGATATACATAGCGTATACTTGTCTCCAATCATCTCTATTGCATTATACGAATTATTTATTACCTAATCCAATTTTTGATTTGAAAAGCATATTGAGAGTTAAGATGAAAACAACCATCTGCGAGAAAGTTCTTGAGGAAATTTCCTATAAAATTGTGAAACTGCTATCTCTTGGAGTTCGAGCAGTTAAAATTTGAGCAATTGGACAATTTTTTCTTTTACGAGAGTCAGTAATAAATCAAAGTAAGATGTCACAAATTGCCCCATGATTTTCACTATACTCTTTAGCAAATTTGATACTTTCTACAAAATCAATTTTTTGAAAACGTGTCAAAAGATATATTTCCTTTTAAGGGGTTACGTGGGTCAAGAATGATAAAAAATAGCAATCTTCCAGCCCTACATATGGCGTCTACACACTACAGGCCATTTTCGTCAAAAATAGCCCTTTTAAAAAAATTGACGTTTCTGCCTACAGTAGTGATAGGGAAAATTGTGTTTAAAAAAGCTTGTTTTTTTTGTAGACGTGGCTTTAGGTAAAAGTTTAATTCAAGTTCTTACATATAAAAGTTAGTACATTTGAAGTATAATTTTTGAAATTACTTTTTAAAAATTTTGGAGACTTAAAAAACAAAAGAATTGTTTTTTACTGGACGAAATTACTCAGAGTAGATTCAACTGAAATCTTAAAACGAAACATTCTCTGTTAGCTAATGAGTTAGGACAGAATCACATTGACAATAAAATGCTCACCGTAGCCTCACCGTATTTCGTTAATTTACGCATTTTCATTGCAATTCTTACGCAAATTTTTTATAACTGTATTACCTTATCTCATACTCGGTGGCACTAGGTGAAAATAATATAAGAAAATTGAAGAAATAAAACGAAAACACGATAAACAGTGAGCAAAAAAAAACTGTAAGAGAAATTAATCGTACAGTTTTCTTTTGCTCACCGTTTATCGCATTTTCGTTTTATTTCTTCAATTTTCTTATATTATTTTCACCTAGTGCCACCGAATATGACATAAGGTAATACGGTAATCGAGAATTTCCGTAAGAATTGTAATGAAAATACGTAAATTAACAAAATACGGTGAGCATTTTATTGTCAATGTGATTCTGCTCTTAAACTAATCCTTGAACAAAGGTTTTAAAAAAATAAAATTTGAATTTTTGGGAGAATTTTATACAAAAAATTAGCATTTTCGACGTATTTTACACAACGTTTCGTCTTGTAGAATACGTTGTAATTAATGAAACATAAAATCTTTCGTTCAAGGACGAGTTTAACTCATCTGTTAACAAGAAATATTTGGTTTTATACCTTCAGTTGTAGCTACTCTGAGCAATCTATCCATCGAAAAACATCTTCGAAAATCAGCTTACAGCGGCTAAATTTAATTTTTTTTTTTAATGAAAGTCTCAGAAAATATAGTTTAAATGTTGTACTTTCACAAACTTGAATTAAATAATTTTTTTATTATGTTAGAAAAAAATAGAGGAAACATACGTTTTTTTAGCTTACTTGGCGCATGTAAATCTTTGAGATTGAGAAAATTGGCATAAAAAATGTAGAGAAGTAAATTTCCTATAAGTTTTTTTTTTTTAAAACAAATTTCAGTCTTCTAGTAGCTCTTAAAAAAGCAACACGTTTTGTTACAATTTGCCCCACGTTGCTGAATAATGTATTAACCAATTATTGAATATCTATAATTCTTCTTTTATTATCTTATTTTAATTTCATGCATGTGTCTATAAACATTCCACTTTTCTCTAAAACAACATTTAAAAAATTAATTTCTTCAATGTTCATGTGTGTCAGAAACAATATAAAGGTTGTTTCTTTAATTATTATAGCCCCAAAATTTCGTTAGTAATTCAAGATATGTGGACTAAAAAATTTAAACTTCTTGTTTATATTGAAAATTATTTTGCAAAATTCAGCAATTTAAGATTAACCTGGAAAGTCTATTTCTATTAAACAATGCATCAAAGTTTGATTGGATAAACGTACAGATATATTTCCACATCTTCTTATCAAATAAAATCAAATATTTTTATAATTTTCTATAAGTTTTTTTTTCAAAATTAATATTGTGTTTCATAAAATTCTCTAACCGACTGAGTGACACTATTTAACTTCTAATATTATTATTTTTCAATTCATTTATTTATCAAAACTTTAATTTTATTTATTTACTAAGCTCAACATTGCATTTCAATTGAAGAAAAGAAGAATGAAGTGGTCATTCTTCCAAATCTAAAAACAAATCTAAATAAACATTTTTAATTTATATATTTTTTTTGTATCAACAAACTACAAATATCTTTACTCAAAATTATTTTTGTATTAAAGACATGAAAAATCAATATTTCTTATTTTAGCAAATATGAAAAGAAAATGAATCAATAATATGCAAATGAGTGAAAATTATGAGAGAGAGAGAGATACAAAAAGAGATAAAACTTTGATTTGAAAAACAAATAACGAATGGAATAGAGAAGTTGAAAAATAAAGAGGCACGATTCTACCAATCAAAACACAACTTTTATTTATTATTTTTCATTTTTTTTCAATGTTCTTGTATGTAAATCTGATAGAAGAGAAAATTTAAATTGCATTCAAATTAGAGCTTTCCATATCACATTTTATATATTGCGCAATTTTATGGACAGTCCGGAATACAATTTCAACTTTGCATTTATTGCATAAAACGACTTTTTTTTTAGCACTTTAATTGTTGTATTTTCCATTTATTTTTTTTTATGAAAGAAAAATTATTTATTTATATTATATGCGCGACGACAGAAATTAGCCCAATTAACTTACTAATAGATGTGTGCCTAAATAATTTGGGTATTCACAAAATTGAAATTGCCATCCGAATTTTTGATGATGACTTATTCAATGGTTGTACAAAATTCAACGAAACATTTATATTACAAACACTTGAGAGAAGAACATTCATGGAAATGAAATTGACAGGGACAGAAATTTTCTTCATCACTAAATGATGTGAAGAAAAAGACATTTATTCTATAATCACACTATTGAACAAGAAAAAACGGAAGTATATTTATATATCAAAAATTGAGGAAAGAGAGAGAGCATAGAGAAAGGATAGAAATAAAACTACAAACATGCAGGGTCATATTTAAGTTTTATGTTCATGAGGGTTTGTTTTTGTCTAAAATTGTGAAAAGAATTTTATTTTTAAATGTCTTTCTTTTCTATTAATTCGCTTCAAAGTGTGAGAAATAGCACTTGGCTCATTTTGTTGCTGTGTTTTCTTGTTTTTTTTTTTTTTTTTAAATTAAGATAGCAAGTGATGATGATCTAAAATGTTGCATTAAGAAGATATTTAAATTACACATTATATAAATTTCGGATTGTCAATTTTGCTTTTATGGGATTAGAGGAGTAATTTTCTTTTTCAAAAAACCAATTTTAACACAACACTAATATTGAAATAGACCAATTAACGTGTTAACACTAAAAAGAATCTATATATCGCAATCACCAAAAAAAAAAGGAAATATATAGATGCTATGCACAACAGGAATCTTCTGAACTTTATTAAATTTATCTTTTTATTTAATTTTAATTTTAAATTTTCAATAATGGGTAGGGAAAAGTGTATTGAACTAGACAGAGGATTTACAGAATAAACTCGTATGAAAGAAAATCATCATCAAATATTGGTAGCAAAAACAAAGGAAAACAACCAAACAACTCAACTTTTCAATTAATTTATTGTAATAAGAAAAATGGACAGAAAATCCAATCATATCTCATGGATGACTTTCACAAATCATTCCAATAGACTAAAACTATTAACCATTCAAAAAATAATTTGATAAAATGTTATTGAAGTAGTTTTTCAATGTAGATGATGTGATTTTTCTTTTCTTTTCACAAAATTTCTAACTAATCTTTTAGTGTAATTTTCTTTTAATAGCTTCTGGTTAAAGCAGAGTAAGTCCATTTCTGCCCTACTCAAAAACAAAAATTTACGCGTCATTTGGTCGTTTTGTTGGAGATTGTAATTTTTTCCCAATAATCTTAATACATGATTAAGAAATTTAACAGATTCTGAGACGAATTGCTGAAACACTCTCTAAAATGAATTAAAAATTTAGGTGAAGTTTAAATTGATTTTTCATCCTACATTTAATCCCTTAAAATTAATTTAATTTAATCGTGTTCAATAATTGGGTAAGAAATTTTAAATGTTTACAATGCTTTCAAACTCCAACCCATCAGAAAACACGTAATGCAACCAAATTATTTTTATAGGGAATTATACTTAATTATATGATGATAATGCTTTATTTATTAAACATGTTTAAAGCTTAATAAAATAAAGTTTAGTATCTTTTAAGGGAGTAATCACTTTATAATAAGCACTTAAAGCTCCCCATTTGTTTCACGAAGTCTTATAGAATCAATTACTCTCTAATTTATTTTTTAATCTTTCAGATTCTGGCAATGAAAAGATTTTATCATTTTTACTGAAATCACTGTTTTACTTTACGTTTTCAATCAACTCTAACCAAAGTTTTCAATTTTCTTCCTTCGATTTTTCTTAAATTTGACACAATAATATATTTTTTATGAAAATGCATTGATGTTTTAACGACTCTACCACATCTTTTAGATCAGGAATATTTCATGAAATCAAAATTCACATCCCTGTTTTTCTTAAACGGTTTTCATGGGAATATTAAGAAATATTATTACATGTCTATTTCTTTCTTTTATGCCCAGCGCACAATAACTTTTGTTTAGTAAACATGTTTTTGATATTTCAGTGAGAATGAGTGAGATCTAGATCTAGTCATCTCGCTCATTCTCATGGCAAATTTTGAAAACATGTTTACAAACAAAAGTTATTCTGCGTTGGTCATTATGCCCAACGCACAATAACTTTTGTTTGTAAACATGTTTTCAAAATTTGCCATGAGAATGAGCGAGATGACTAGATCTAGATCTCACTCATTCTCACTGAAATATCAAAAACATGTTTACTAAACAAAAGTTATTGTGCGCTGGGCATTACACTCTTATAAATTTAATATCAGAAAATAAATTTATTTTCTATTTGCACGCAAAAGAGAGTTTCTGACAAGTGTAACCCATTTAAGAAAGACAGGGATGGAAATTTTGATTTCAGTAAATTTTCCTGATCTAAACAGTGTGTTAGAGGCATAAGGAATATCAAGAAAAAAATAATAATTAAAGACTTTCTTTGATCTAATTAAAATTGTACCGAAAAGAAGAAGAGTAGGGGAGACTGGGGCAAAATTTGTCAAAACGAAAATTTCAATATTCACTATTTTCTAAAAAAAAAAAGATACTGAGGCTTGAAATTTTTATTTTAGATAGCCTTCATGAATTTTCTTTAACTTACAAAGTTTCAAAGTATTCGAGAAAGGATTATACAAAATAAAAAATAATGAAATTTTGAGCCCAATTTTTGGAATATTTGGCTTACAGAAAATATTAATACTGATTAGCTCAATTTAAGCACATTTTTCGTTGAGATAGAGAAAAATTATCTTCGAGAAAGTTCTAGAGGAATGAAATTCCTATAAAAATATGTCTATTTGATATTTTTAACGTTTGCGAGAGTAAAACGTCACAAATTATCTGAAGACTGACAAAATTTGCCCCAGCAATTTTGAGAATTTCCACAAAATCAACTTTTAGAAAATGATTCGAAAATCACATTTCTTTCTAGATAGAGGAAAATAGTCTTCTGCCTCTTCTGCAATGTTGTATAGAGCAGTAAATTTCCTATAAGAATATGCTTGTTATAAAACTTTTAAGTGTTCTCAGGGCTCGTGAAAGAATTAAATATGCGTTTTGACAAATTTTGCCCCAGTCTCCCTAATTTGCATTAATAAACAATATCATGGTTTTCTGAATAAAAATATAGACGACTATAGGGGGAAGTGGGGCACCTTTGAAATTGTGATTTTTCACCTATTTTTAAATAAGATTGAGCCTTATCGTGATATAATTTAACTGCTCAAACAAATTGAGAAGCTAAATTACATTATGATATGGCTCAGTTCCACTTGAACATGGGAGAAAAATCTTAATTACAGAGGTGCCTCATTTTCAAAGGTGCCTACTTTTCCCTACTGACATTTTAAAAAGTTGCTTTTAATTTTCTGCAAAGGTGTATGATAGTACCATCATTTAGTGTCAATGTGTTATTTAATGACACCTTGATATTTTGTTTCACTATATTTTTTTCACACTAGAGAAATTTATGTCAATATTGAAGTAAATTCCCTACTGGCATCTACACACTAGACAAATTTATGTCCATATTGAAGAGTTTTTCCTATACGAACGCAGGGAATTTTATTTCAATATGGGCATAAAGTTCCTTAGTTTGTAGAGACCATACGCTTGTGTAGAAAAACACTTCAATAAATACATAACTTTCACCAATATGTAGAGGCCATAATATTGAATTAATGGCCTGTTGACACTACAGAAATTTATGTTCATATTTCGCTAAATTGAAGACATTTTGACAGTGTTCCCTATACTGACGTAAGATATTTGTTTCAGAATGCCAAGTTTTAACGAAAACTTTTTTTATGGCCTCTACACACTAGAGAAATTTAAGTCCACATTGAAGAGTTTTTCCTACACAAGCGTAGGGAATTCGCTTCAATATTGACATAAATTTCCCTAATCTGTAGGCGGCATTAGCTTGTGTAGGAAATTGTCAAATATGGACATAAATTTCTCTAGTGTGTAGAGGCTATTAGTTAGCTAACCTTGTAGATAAATACTGATCATGCCTTTTTCAAATTTTCAATATTTTACGGGCACTGATGAGAAGACTTAAAACTTTTACCTAAAAATGCTTACTATAAGAACAGGACTCACAAGGGTTCGCCTTGAAAAAAAGAAACCATGATCCAAAATACATATGACAAAAATTTCATAAATCCAAAAAACGACAAAAAATTTAATTAAAAAAATGTAAAGCGATTTTTTAAGTTTTTTTTAAAACAAAACATTTATATTGCTCTCTTCGTCGAGTTTGAACAATACTGGAAGTCTAAAAAGATAAATCTTCTCATGAGGATAATTTAGGATGTGAATTAAGTAATATAAGAATATCATTTATTATAATTTCTGATTATTTTTCCTAACATATCGGATTTCTGTGCAGAAATAAACCATCACAGGAATATTAAGAAATATGCACAAGTAACACTTGATAAAATAGAGAGAGTGCAATCGCAATTCATTTCAGAATCTGTCTATCAACTACAAAGGCTCTGTTTAAGCTGTACCATGTGTAAGTTCTAATTTTGCATTTTTCATCTAAGAAAAATATGTAAATTTTTCTCTAATAGCTTTTGAGTGACTTTGAAAATGATCACATCAAGTGTCTACTTATTGAGACGCTCTTGGATCATTACTATTATTTCAAAATAATTAAAGATTCTATCAAATTTAATAAAAAAAAACTAAAAAAAATTGTGTGAAGGATGAATTATTTAAAAAACGGTGTCGAGCAAAAACGAAATTAACCAAAAGTAATTGTATTGACAAAAACATATAACTTCTATAAAAAAAAAGTATTTGACTAAATTTAACTATAGCAGCAGCGATCAGTCGGCGAGTTTTAAAAGTATAAAGTAAATAAGTAAAATAAATTAAATAAAATAATCCAACTCTTCTCATTGCAACTAATTTTTGTTATGAAATTCAAAATTGCGTCACGCAGCAAAATTGCAGTATTTTAAAACACTTCAAATATGATCAAAAAATAATTTTTTTTTGTAAAATTTTGTCTAAAGACAAATATTTAATGTACTTTATGTGCTACAAATTATTTATGAGTGGGCAGGTGGGTGTGTTTCTCGTTTTTTTTTCTTTTCTTTAATTTCAATTTTAATTATCTCATGATTGACTTAGCTCATTATCTAGTTCTTCTCTTATATTTTTTCAAAACAATTTTATTGAAAATTTTTTTGTATAATGAGCTTATTTCTTTTAAATATTTTTTTTTTGTTAAAATCATTTTCTCTTCAAATAATGTACCAGATTCAATAGCAAATTTTTAGTTAGCTTTCTTTAAGTAGTTAGTTACCTGCGTTTGGTGATCGGGGGCAGGGTGGCCCGTGGTGTCTAACAGTGTAGGGGAAGTAGGGCGAGCATCTAGCAACAAACAACATGAAGACTTGACATTTACCACAGCAGAGCAATTCGCGTCTAAAGGCGTTCGGCAAGATCTCCCCAAATGCCGACCCTACTCCATTCTTTAAACATTTACAAATTTCTTCATTTACAAAATTATTAACATTATTTCATTTGACTTTAAGTTGTGTATTAATTAATTTATCTCTTCATATGTGCATCATTTTGCATAAAATACTCATAGTATTATTTATTTATTTTTTTCTTTAAATATTATATTAACGACTGACAACAGTAGAGATCAAAACAGAAATTATCTCTATCCACTTGTAAAAAATATTGTTGATTGCGTTTGTACAAAACAAAAGGATAATATAGGGTATAAATTTGATTCAGGAATCCCTTGCCTTCGCGCCCTAAACACGCTGATAGTGAGTATTACAAAAGACAAGATAGAAAGAGCTTTTTAAGTGGTGCGCACACTGAAACATTTAAAGCATCCGGCTTAAGATTGATTTTGTTTTGATTTTTTTTTTGGATTCTTTTTCTTTCAATTTTTGTTTTAATTCTCACAAAAAATAATGATATTCTTTTCTTCTTCATGTCACATCTTTTTGGTTTTCTTATTTCTTTTGTTGTTTTTCATTTACCAAAAATGAAAACAAACGTAAAACTTAAGAAATATATATGTATGTCTAAAATAAAGAAAACATGATAAAGTCAGATGGAAAAGAAGAAAGGATTAATGACGAAAAATTGTCACTTTATGACTTTTCTTTCATTTTCATTTCAGAATTAATAAGAAAAGAAAGAATAATGTTTATTATATTGAGTTGTCCGTTTTCTCTATCGCGTAAACTCAATATATAAAATAAAATTTTGATTTCTTGCAAACTTTTTATCCTCCATAAAATATATTGTCATGATACCAATGCGCTTTTTTTCGAAAGAACTCTTTCTCAAACTCAATATAGAGGAGGATTCTATGAATTTATTTTGAAAAGAAAATTAATGAATTGATTAACGATGTGTTTTAAATTACGCTGTGTTAACATGAAATTTCTCTTTTACACTGAAGTATTTTAAATCATAATATTTTTAAATATTCAACTAGATAGATCTTATGGCCTCTGCACATTGTGTAAGTTTCTTGTCAAAATGGATCATTTTGAAGTGAAACACTTGTAAATGTGCACGAAAATCGCGTCAAAATGTGCCAAAAGTGGGTCAAGTTTCCTTTTTGACGAAAATTTGTCATAAAGTGTAGAGGCTATTATATAAAAAAGTATATATTATAAAATATCTGATGGAAGCAATAGATTTAAATATTTTAATTTCGCAAGCTTCACATTTTAATTATTTTCAAATATTCTTCGGAATATCGAGAGTTCAGTTATTTAGTTAGCTAAGAATTGGATCGCATTGATTGGCAATAATCTCACGTTTTCAGTAATTTATCTTCTTTTTTAGATATTCGCATATTATATAGTTATTGTGTGAAAAAAATTAAAAAGTCTGGAGATCTATCACACAATTTAACATTTTTATAAAATTCATTTTCCAAACGAATATGAATTATCTTCAATCTAAGTGCAGATAGTTTCTCTTATTGCATTTTATCTATATTGGAAAATATCCAGTAAAATATTAGGGTATTATAAACTATTTAAAACAAAATGTTTATTTTCCAGAACTATGCATACGTAAAATGCCCAGCTCAGTATTCTTTATATATTTTCGTTCTCCGATCTCAGACTATCTGATAATGAATTTCAATAAATAATGTAAGTTTGTCTAGAAATGCGAAAGCAATTTCGTTGGCTCAAAACAAAACTATCGTAAGTCTAAAATGCAACTTTTCAGGAAAGATGTTTAAAGTTTGACAGCAAACTTTCAACTCATCATCATCATCGTCTTCAGCCGCTTATCCCTATTGGGGTCGCGGGCCCATGACATCCAATTTAGCAGCCCACGCTTTTCGATCCTCCGCCACTTCAAGAAGATGTTCGAGTTCGATCCCAAGGCGCTTCAAGGAAAGATTCTGAATTTTATTCAGCTACCTTGACTTAGATCTGCCTCAAGGTCGACGCCTCCTCACAATGGATTGCATATCTTTCCTGGGGAATCTTTTTCTTTCAACTTTTGAAACTATTTTATCATATTTAAGCATTGAATATCGGTTAACGATATTTTTAAATTATTTACAGTAAAATTGGAGCCAATAAATAATTGTGCCGGGTGATTTTAAATTTTTTGGCATAATTTTGCATTGCAGGACTAACTTAATCAATATAATATTTTTTTACGGATGTAGATTTAAGGTTTATGCATCAAAAGATACCATCTTTCTATTTGTATATTACTGTTAAGTAGACTTACAATACTGTTGTTTAGAGCCGAAAATTTGTAAAAAATAATGTTAACGCTTAATATTTTATAGCCCTAAAATTATTCATTTGATGTAACTCCTGTGCACGATGGAGTTTTTGTCGTCAAATGTCATCTATTAAGTAGTTCTACTGCACTATATAGTATCTTTTATTTTAGTTTTATTTCCGTAAAAATTATTCATATACGAAAAAAAGATTATAGTCACGGAAATTTTAATAGAATTCTAGAATTTTCCGCGATTTGGTTCAACTTTAAGGTTATATTTAGCTTGAAGAGGTGTTATTAAACTTACTAAGTAAGCTCTTCCCAAAACTGATTTTAGTTTTCAGCAAAAAATTAAATTTGGTCAGTTTAAAAATCCATTTGAGCAGTAAAAAATCAAAAATGCTCAATAAAAAATTCATTTGGGTAATAGGGTAAACATCCTAATTCAAAACCTTTTCCAGACGCTTTAACTTTGACAGAAATTTCAACACATTAAGTTCATTGTTTTTTTTTTTTTTTTTTTTGAAGAGAATTACATAAATTTGCTCATTGACTCTTCTAGAATGCTACTGTTTAGTGAAAATTCTTTAGATATAATTTGAAAACTTCTTAAATACAAGAAAAATACGCGAACGTAAAATGCTTCTATTGGAAACAAATTAATCCAAATGGAGACAAGGTAAAGTTTCTAATTGGAGACAAACAGTGTAAGTGAAACCGCGACGAAAGGCTACCAAAACCTTGTTGAGTTGCTCCTGAGTGCAGGATTTGTTCTTATTCCTGGTCTTTTCACCTTTCCCATCTAAAACAATAAAAAAATCTCTCCAAAAAAATCATATTTCCGGGATTTCCTATTGAAGCATCTGCAGACACTTCAGGAAACTCCTTTTTGTTCAATTATTTCATTTGAAAACTTCACGTGCTGTTAAAAATAAAGATTAACACTTAATTTAACTAAAATTATCCAGAAATATGACATAAATGTTAAACAAAACGAATAAACAACAGTCTCCTTATGTGTTTTTCACTGGAAAACATGGTCTATCCATGAAAAATTCGATCGATGAAAAGGTACACTTTTAATTTTTCTAAGAAATTAACAAATTAAAATTTGTGAATATGAATGGATTTTCGCTTTATTTGGAGCAAAATTAACTAACAAGGGGAGGAACCCAACTGTCTCCCGCGGATCGGGACGAAACTTGGCATGTAAGTAGGGTCCATATAGAAAGTTAACCAGCCACTGGCTTTTTACTGTGCGGCCATTAGAAGTAGTCATTGTGACCATTCATAGTCATGAATTTCTTATATATGAAAGATTCTTTTAACATTTGTTGCTATTTTTCTTTGACCTGAAAATGCGTTTTAATGATGTTAAAGCTTGGTTTGTGAGTTACTGATGAACGTCAGAACCCTTTCATGGGATACACCTTCATGGTAATGTCATAGGTCATCCGAGTAAACATTATACTTTTTCAAGGAAAATAATATTTTTAATATCAGCGAATTTTTCTTTCAGATAGTTTAAAAATAGCGAATGGGAAAAATTTCTTATTTTTCTGTTCCTTCTTTTCCTCTTTAAATTTTACTGCTGCCGGATTTCTTTTTCTTTCTGGTAAGATCCACATTGCATACTTTTTCGTCTTCAATTCTTTTTATTACAAAAATATTTGTTTTTTGTTCATATCTCTGCCATTTTTTATTCGATTTTGATGAGTAAGTAGTCGTTAGGAAGGTCCGAATGAGCTTTATAACATACCCAAAAAACATAAAAATCGGAAAATTACAACTTTACAATTTTTTTATTACAATTTTTTTTTTAATAAATTGTGTTCTTCCTGAAATTGTGCAAAAATTTTAAATTACATGTTGATGATAATGATTACTTATGATAAAAAAATCCAATATTTTTATATTGTATAGAAAATGTGTATTTTCGAAAATTTCAGACTAACTATTATTGCTTTCTTTTAATATTTTCCAAACATTTCAAAGTAGAATTTTAAAAAGTAAATTAAAACTCATATAGACAAAACTAACCACATAATTTTAATGTAATTCGCTGTTAATGTAGTCAAACGTTAATTCAGCCGAAGAAGTATTTTTTACCTTGAAAATTTGACAGTTGTAATTTTCCGATTTTTATGATTTTTGGGTATGTTATAAAGCTCATTCGGACCTTCCTAACGACTACTTACTCATCAAAATCGAATAAAAAATGGCAGAGATATGAACAAAAAACAAATATTTTTGTAATAAAAAGAATTGAAGACGAAAAAGTATGCAATGTGGATCTTACCAGAAAGAAAAAGAAATCCGGCAGCAGTAAAATTTAAAGAGGAAAAGAAGGAACAGAAAAATAAGAAATTTTTCCCATTCGCTATTTTTAAACTATCTGAAAGAAAAATTCGCTGATATTAAAAATATTATTTTCCTTGAAAAAGTATAATGTTTACTCGGATGACCTATGACATTACCATGAAGGTGTATCCCATGAAAGGGTTCTGACGTTCATCAGTAACTCACAAACCAAGCTTTAACATCATTAAAACGCATTTTCAGGTCAAAGAAAAATAGCAACAAATGTTAAAAGAATCTTTCATATATAAGAAATTCATGACTATGAATGGTCACAATGACTACTTCTAATGGCCGCACAGTAAAAAGCCAGTGGCTAGTTAACTTTCTATATGGACCCTACTTACATGCCAAGTTTCGTCCCGATCCGCGGGAGACAGTTGGGTTCCTACCCTTGTAAATAATGAAACTGTGGTATAGAAAATATATAAACATAATAATTTAGTACTGTATTTATCGTGAAAACAATGATGTTTCCATTTGGAGTAGCCAAAAATTTCCATTTGGAGTAGGTTTTGAATTAGCTTAATTTACCCTACTAAAAGAAAAATTTCTAATAAGACATCTTCTATCGGAGGTGTGGTCTATTTTTCCTATAAGCGACACTATATGAATTTCTCCCAAGAATAAATTGCTAACAATGGTATTCCATTATGGAATAAATATCCGATAAACTGATAACATTTTCTTTAGCTATTGTCTTTGGGCTATATATTTTGGACTGTTTTTTGGGCTATATATTATACGAAATTTTAATTTACTGAGAAAAAACGGGGGTACGATTAACTTTTTTTCCTCATAACTTTTTACACTTTTAGGTGTAAAATATATCAACATTTTTTAATGTTAATTTTACACCTTTTAGAGGGAAAAATTAACATGAGAAAGGGTAACTTTAACCCCTAATACACCTAAAAAGTGTAATATTTACACCGATTTCGGATCAATACTGCAGGGTAAAATAAACATTTCCGGAATATTATTTTAACTTTTTTGGATTTCTCTCAGTGTTTAAAATCAGTGTTTTAAAATATTTATTTTCAAGAATTTCATGGTAACACAGCGTTAGAAAAAAAAATGATATTTACAGAGAATGCCTTTTGAAGATATTTTGAAGAAATCTCCACTACAATTATTTTATTTTATATTTGATGATGCTCAATGATAATTTAATAAAATGGTAATCTCTCTAAATTGTGGGATAATTATGATAAAGAAATAAAAATGATTCATTCATTCAGCGACATATTGCGCATAAATCTTCAACTATTTATGATGCTGAAATGCTTTTTTTCTGTTAATCTGGGAAGGAATGTGGTTTAAGAGTCTTTCATAATCTCATTACAATAATTTTAAATATATGATTAAAGAAAAGTTATTATTTTATGTACAGATACTGTTATATGAAATGAAATTTTCTCGTATTATATCTGCAGACACAAATATTTTTAAATCAGATTTCGGTAATGTTGCGATGTGTCTTTTTTTTTTAGTTTTTGGCTTCAATTATAGAATCTCTTTTTACGTGAGATTATTTTTCATTTTTTTTTGTTTTTTTTTTTTTTTGGTTTTTAATGCGGAAGTTGCCAGATGGAGGACATACCTTTTCTCATTTGCTGACCACGCTGATTCACACCCACTGGTCCCATATTCATGTTGTCCCGCGGCGGTGGAGGTGGACCCCGGGCACCTGGCCCCGATCCACCAGGTGCTGACGTCCTGCCACCGCGATTGTTCATGCCGCCCCGCCCCATGCCGCCGGCCGCCATTTGATTATTGTACTGTTCGGGCGCCTCAGCCAGGAAATTGGACGGCACAAGGCCACGCACACCATCCAGTTCGCCCATGTAGAAGCCATCCTCATCCATCTCACCGTACACGAGGACAACGTCGCCAGTCTTGAAACTGAGCTCCACCTGCAGTTGGGTGCGACAAAAAGATGGGGTAGAGCCACATAAGTTCACAACCATTTGCCACTACTTGGATTTTTGTTTTTTCTTTTTTCTTATGGGGTGTATTTTTTTCTGTCAGTCTTTCGAGTCTCGAGTGCATTTGTCTTTTACTGTTATGTTGATAGTGTTTTATAATGCATAAAATCCTTTCCATCAACAAATCCACAAAAAAATCCACATCTTTCTAGGGACTCACCTCGGCATCAACATTGGGACTGAGCTCTTGCGGATCATAGTCATAGAGTGCAATCATTCGCTTAACCGATGATGTGGCATAAATGTCACCCCAGCGATCTCGACTGACACCACGGACACTCTGAGTTGTTCCAGTTGTGAGTGGTACACCACCCTGAGCCCCCACTTGTCCCTCTTCAATTTCCGTCACCATATTGTGAGGCACATAGCCACGGCGTCCACGAAGTTCACCCCAATAGAATCCATCCGGGTCCTTGTCACCATACACCTACGAGGTCAGGACAATATGATTTTGTGTGTGAGGCCCCATTTGCCATCATCATCATCATCATCATCATTAAACACCCCCCTCACTCACTTTGATCGTGTCACCCTCTTGAAACGGCAGTTCCTCTTCGCAACTATCCGGATTTGGACTCATGGTGCTGGGATCATAGTCAAACATTGCCATAAAATACCGTGCCTTCTTCATTTGCTGCTGTTGCTGTTGCTGTGACATTGGACCACGTCCCTGCATCATTCCCACACGTTGTTGTTGCTGCATCGGACCCCTCTGCTGTACACCAGCCGTCGAGGGGCCGCCATAGAATGGTTGCTGTTGCTGCATTTGCTGTTGCATTTGTTGCTGCATCTGTTGCGTATGCTGCGGACGCTGCTGCCCCATCTGTTGATGTTGCTGCTGATTTGGACCCATACCAGGATTCTGTGGTCGTACTCTATCGGCGGGGTTGCGTGACATCGGATTGCTTTGATATCCCTTCGCACATGAAATTGGTAACATTTGATCAGTTGAGTTTTTTTTTTGCACAACAACATCACAACATCAACATTTCTTTTTTATATATATATATACATTACTGCCAAACACTTTGAGATTACAGGAACAGTTATACAGGACAGAGTGACACATGAAGAGTATTATTATGTGTTCTATGACAGGAGTATTAATTGTTTCATCTTTAGGCATATTTGCATTGATCAAAGTATACCAAGGAGAAAATGTGAAAAACATTCATAGCGTGTATCAACGTAAAACACTTCCGAATCTATTATTCACACATATTCCATATAATTTTATAAAAATTTAAATAAGTAGAATAAAATAGAATTTAATTTCATCTATGGACGATTGGGTCACTGGTGACCTTCACAGAAAAAAACTATTTTGTAAATATGTTCGTAAATGTTTGTGAATTCCTATGGGGGAGTTACGAAATGCTCGTGAATCGTATAACCCACAAACAAGTTCGTAAAAGTTTGTACTTTTTTCACAAACATTGTTCGTAAAATGATCATTTGACGAACATTTTTTGTACTTTTACAAACATTTGTTCGTAAATGTTCGTAAACACACAAAAAAATGTTCGTAAAATTTTGTCATTTTTTTCCTGTCGAGCATTTTACGAACATATACGAACAAATGACAAAATTTTACGAACATTTTTTTGTGTGTTTACGAACATTTACGAACAAATGTTTGTAAAAGTACAAAAAATGTTCGTCAAATGATCATGTTACGAACAATGTTTGTGAAAAAAGTACAAACTTTTACGAACTTGTTTGTGGGTTATACGATTCACGAGCATTTCGGAAGTCCACCATATAGGAATTCACAAACATTTACGAACATTTTTACAAAATATTTTTTTCTGTGTATAGAGAAAATATTTTTTCCTGAATAACTAAAGCTATTTCTTTCTAATCTTTGTACGTAATCACAAGATTTGTCTATGGGCCGGTTATATTCCTTTCGGAACCGCTGCACCCAGGCCACTTATTTGGGCCCATTATGCACTCCCCATTCTCCTGTTCTATCTTAACCCCCAAGGCGGGTAAACCTGCTCTATATCACAGTGCTCTGTGTGCGTTCTGATACACACAGTACCGCTTTATAACACGGTAGACCAGCCTCGGTTTGTGGATCCGGGCAGAGAATGTGTATTTGTATTCGACTGAACTCTGCATGTCGAAACTTGTTTCCAAATACCAACCTCTCTCTTTTTAGGCGGTTCATTGTCAATGCATTGGCATTACTTTTCCATTCATTCACTGGACGAATTCGAAACTAATACAGCAGCTGAAAAATCTGCAGGTGCCCAGTCTCGAACCCGAGACCTCACAGTCATAGAGCCACTACTCTATCCACTGTGATCCACTGAGGCCTCACGTAATCACAAAGTAGAAGGTTGCAGAAATCTAGGATATTTTTTTGCAAATCTCCAACTATTTTCTATTAGTGAATATTTGAGCTCAAAAGCTAGTCCCCGTCGAGTGGCCTTCAAAGTTGAAGCTAATTTCTTATTTTCACATACAAATGCGTATGGGAATTTTTCTGCACTCGTGATCGTTATGCTAAATATTTAAAAAGTGAGAAGTTTTTCCGTATTATAAGATACGTTTCCGTATGGAGGGATAAATATACTAAATTTTTGTTTAAATACATTTTTTCCTCGGAAACACTGTGAGCTGAGTCCGAGATCAATTTAGGAGTTGACTTCAATTCAAATAGCTTTATATAAAAAGGCTAACTTGCCATTTTTGAACTTGCCATAACTTGAATTTTATTTTTTTTCAAGATTTTTTTTTTTGTCAAGAAACTTTTGACCGACAGTGTATGTTTTCATAATGGTATTTTGAAATTTAAACGGGTCTTTTTATGTACCAACATAGTATTTCAATATTAAAAAATAATGTTTTTATGAAGGGGAAATTACATTTTCATCGTTAAGTGCGGATCTTAACGTTTTAATCTTTCGTATAGAATTTGTTTTCATGTTTAAAGCACTTAAAAAAATTAAGTTTTTTGGTCTATAAAAATATATGCAAGGGAGACAATTAATTCAAGCAAAACATATAAAATCCATTCGTGAAAGTCTTTACTGGAAAACATAATTCGGTATTACGAGAATATATTATATTAAGTTTATTTTTCTATAAAATTCAACTTTCTGAGAGTAGCTGTGTTATCACACTTGCACATTAAAATTTTAATATGATTCACATTAATTGTCGCTGGTGAGAGTCCAAATGTGTAATTTGTGTATTTGAATCATTTTATATTCAAAATTTGATCTATTTGTTGATAAAAAGGTAGACTTGGCCCGCAAAATTTGATATAAATTGGTTTATAGCATTAATGCGAAAAATTAATGCGATTTTTTCTCTTTAATTTTTTAATGTGAAAAATATTTTTGCTTTAGGTAAATTTAAACTTATTTTTGCAGACCAAGTCCACTTTTTTATCAATAAATAGAAAAACCCCAAATATTTAGTGACTCAAAGACACAAATATTGGACGCTCACAAGCGAAAATTGATGTGAATCACATTAAAATTTTAATGTGCAAGTGTGATAACGCCGTAACAAATATAATTAAAAAAATCTGTAAACAAAATATTTTCGTGTCTATTT
Source organism: Phlebotomus papatasi (assembly GCF_024763615.1). Classification (NCBI taxonomy): domain Eukaryota; kingdom Metazoa; phylum Arthropoda; class Insecta; order Diptera; family Psychodidae; genus Phlebotomus; species Phlebotomus papatasi. The sequence goes on from NC_077222.1 coordinate 59,452,920, forward strand.
TTTTTATCTTTAGCTTCCTTTATATTTTAATTTATAAAAATCTGTAAATTTATGCATCAAATTTAATTGTTAAATCAAATTGAAATTCAATGTAATTAGATAATAAACATTTAGGACAAAATTTCTGATTAATAAATTTATTTTATTCTGTAGAAAATGTTAAATTTATCATAAATTACTGTAAACTATATATAGGATGTTAAGATCGTTCATAGCTTGATATTTTACTGACCGTTTTTACCAATCTACTACGTAATCTACTGCTACTCGAACTTCAGAAGTGTAAATGAATCCAATAGTTTCAAAGGGCCAGGTATGAATTAGTTAACATAACATTTCAAGAGTCGCACAGAAGACACAGAAAATTTCCCTTTGCCTCCAGCAAGCGCGGGAGCAATCGTGGGAGTAGCTATAACACTTTTAAGAAATCGAGATTTTAACTTTTAGGCTTTCTCGCGAGAGATTTATTTAGATTTAGGGCGAGGCTTCTCGGGCTTTTGACTTTTCGGGATTTTGACAGATTTGGGATTTTCGCTTTTCGAGATTTTGACCAATTCGGAATTTTGGCTTTCAGTATTTTGGTGTTCAGAATTTTGGCTTTTCGGGATTTTGGCCCATTTGGGATTTTCGCTTTTCGAGATATCGACTTATTCGGAATTTGGTTTTCAGTATTTTGAGGTTTGGAATTTTGGCTTTCGGGATTTTGACCGGGATCCTTTTGAATATGGTTTATATTCCTTAAATGAGTCTTGAAAAAGAGTTCTTGAAGCCAGAATGAATATTTAGACCTGGAGGGGAATTCTGTAACGCTCTGGAAATGCCATATGACAAATTTTGTTCAAATCTTAGGAGAGCTTTTTCGAAAATGTGATTCTGTAGCCGTGACATTTCCATTTAAGCTTACGTGGTATTGTCAGAAGTCACATATTTGAGAGGCAATATGACAATGAATTTTGTTAAATAAATCAACCAAGACGTACTGTATTTTCCAAAAATCATCAAGTAAAGGGATTTCATTAAAAATACAATGAATTGCATTTTCGAACTTATATGATATGACAAAAAAAGCTCGAATGGCATTGTCAGGTTTCGAACTCACGCGTGACAATGCCACGAAAATTACAGAATTCCCCTACTGGAATAGATAGTATTCAGTGATGAAGTACACTGTTATTGAGTGTCAAAATGAATTTCCATCATGAGTGAAAAGCTCGAACTCGAATCTTAAGCGCTTTTTATACAAGAGGTTTAGCCCAATTCCCGACGGTCTCAAAATCCTAAATAGCAACCAATTTTATTGTTTTTTTTTTTGTCCTTAATAATCCAATCTTAATTCAAATTTTTCCAAAAAATCTTCATTGTTGAAAAATTAGAGCAGTTAAGTCATATGGCTAAGTCTCAGGTATGAAACCCGTATTAGAGCCCAAATAGACAGGCTGATCTTCAAGAAAATTTAGTCTGTAAAATTTGGCAGTAAATATTTATCCAAAACTGTCATACACTAAGGACATGATCATCGGCTCGAAGTCCATTGTGTAAATTTTCTTTATTTAATCCTGTAGTGTTAAATTTCACTGGCTAAATACTCTCGAAGATCAGCCTATGGGCCCTAGATTTGTCTTTTTGAGTATATCTTGAATTTTTACTTTTGGTGTCTAACAAATAATAACCATAAAAAGCGCTCCTCCACACAGAGGATATAATTTCAGCGTTTTTTATTGCTATCACTAAAATGGACATCAATTTGATAGGGAGTTATCAGTTAAAAAACTCATCAAGTGATTCAGTATCAATATAAGTATAAAAAGCAGCACCGATTTTCTAATTGAGCATCCGTTCTTGTGTATGTATATATTCTTCAAAGGTTAAGGAAAATTTAAATGCTCTTAAAATTTTACGATCTTATAAATTTAACTCAACAAGTGCATTTAATTGCAAATATGCTTTTATACTTAACCAGATAGTTTAATTCACTTTATTTACTATTTATTTTCTTGAATTTGAGAAATAGCAGAGTTTTATGAGAATAACATCTGAGTGTTATAGTCTGTGTACTTCCATTAAAAACAAATTTGGACCGAAATGTTAGAACAAAATTTGTTTTTTTTTATAGGAAATATCTAAAAAAGGTAGGGAAACTGGGACGAAATTAAAAAGTAAATGATTTTTTGCCTTGCCTAATATGTGAGATACATATTTGGATCAGACTGATAAATATTTTAATGAATAGGAGAGCGTGTTGATTACTCTGTATAAATAATATTTTGCTGAAAACAATAACACCCTACCGTCTAATTCTACACCTGACTAATTCTGCCCCAGTCCCTATCTATTCCCCAGTAAAAACGTAATTAAAAATTTCAATTTTGTTATTTGGGATTTGGTTCAAAATGCATTAATGAATATGCAATATAGCTAAATGAGTCCAATCTTAAATTTAAATAAATTGCATTTGATACAATGCACAAGGAGACTTATGCAAAAATCTTTAGTTGATCCCAGAAAAGTTTTCACATTTTCTCCATATTTAAATTTTGAGATAATTCTATTTAAATACTCCTGTTTGTTTGAAAGAGATAGTAGAGATAGATGTGACACATAATGTTATATTGTTTGATGGAGCAAAAGAAGAAATTTTCATTCAAAAAGACATGTTATAGAGAAAGTTGACCATCAAAATGCTTATAAAGTTATTTATATAGCAATTACACAGAGATAGAGTAAAGAGCAGTTTTGTATATATTGTGACTATTTTTTTAAGAAAGAAATTTATACGTTAGGACTAATGTGAAATTTAGAAATATTCTCCTACGATATTTTGAATTGTAATATGTATTATAATGTTTTAATGTTTTTTTTCTGTGTTTCTTTTTCTTTAATGAGTAATAGATTTTTTTTCTTGAAATTAATGCAATGTTTTGTTCTTTTGGTGTACAAATCTTTGTAGAGGATTTTTATGTTTTTTAGTGCATTCATACGATTCATATAGTAAATTAATTTTGGAATTTGTACAAATTAATTTTGCAGAAATAGTTGTGACACAATTACAGCAATTAATAGCATAGTTTTGGCTAAAAGGAAAATAAATAACGTTTGCAGTTCAACAGGTTATTACTGCACAAGAAGAACTACAATTTTTATGTTAATTTTTCAACTTCACACCTTAGTCCCATCAATCCATTTCAAGACACCTTTTCTTGCATACTTTGCAGCATATAATGTGAATTTGTGTAAACATAGACTTACATTCTAGCTGGTATACTTGAGAAAGTAAGAAGTGGAAAGATGGATAGAGAGATAGCACCCAAGTAAAATTGTTATAAAAGTTAACACAGGATACAGAGTGCATATAAGAATAGAAGATGTTGTACATGTTATAGCGGTGTTTCACAATCTAAGACAAATGTTTAAATAATATACAGCACAGCACACATTTAAATGTCTTCTTTTTTTTCTTTTTCTTCAAAAGTTTTATACATTGAGGAAAATAGACAATTGTAGAAAGTGTACTTTTAACATTCTTTTAGACGTTAAGCCTTTTTTTCTGTCGCTTGCCATTTACTATTCAGTGTTCTTCAAATATTTTCTAAATTCTCTTAACATGAATAGGTGATACACGAATTACAGATAATATACATGAGAGAATTCTATCCAATAAAACACACAACAAAATTTTAAACGGTGATATAAATATAGAGTATACTGAAGTTGATTGTCTAATTTCTTATTTCTTTTTTTTAATGTTTTTTTTTCTGCAATAAACAGATAATCTAACCTGTGACTGTGTCTGATGTGCTGCAGGGGCACTTCGTCGGCGCCCCGTCTCTTGATATTCACTATCATCACTTACATAAGTTGTATCCCCTGGTCCATCTTTAGTGATTTCAATGGCAGGTATTCCACCACCACTACCACCACGAACTTGCTGACTACCCTGCTGTTTGTGCAATTTTATAGCATTTTCATTCCTCATAATCTTTCTTTTTCTCTTATGATTTATAATTTAACATCAAACAAATTTCTAAATTATTCTTTTTCTTATCATTTTTGAATTCATTCTCACAACAACAAAAAAAAAAACAAATTTGTAACAGGTGAGTGTGTGTTCTTGCCTTTAACTATATATTTTTTCTGTATTATTTTCTTCCGCAAATGCTCTTCTATATATATCTTTATTTGCTAAAAAGCAACATAACTTCTTCACCTTTTCATCCCTGATCAACACATAAAGTACATTTTATTTTTATAATATCTCGCGGTTCATCTTCCCTCCCTCTACACTAAATAAACTCAATTGTTTAGTGTCTAAGAGGATGGTATATACTAAAGAGAAAAAAATTCAAAATACAAAAGAATAAATCAAAATGCATAATATTTGTTATAAAAACAAAGCGTGAAAAAAAGATATTTCAAAAATTATTGTAAATCTTCAGCAAGCATGAAATTGAAAGAAACTCTGTTGCTTTTTACCAAAGAAAGATTTTTAAACTTTCTATTAATACTATAAATGTTGAATAACTAGGAATAACATGAGCTAATATTATTATTGAGTAAAATTGACTAAAGTGTGAGCGAAGAAATGTTAAAGTAAAAAAAAAAACTCTTAAATATTATTCATGCAGAAGTGTATTTAAAAATGTCTTTTGTTTAGTTGTACTTGATCTTTCGTACAGTGAGAAGCAAA